>NW_020192039.1:0-91352 GCF_002263795.3 Bos taurus | reverse complement strand
CACTGATCCCGTGACTGATTATGCACTATCACGTTTCTATCATGCAGCTGAACACGTGGCTGCTCATACACTGATCACGTGACTAGGAATGCACTAATCACGTGACTGCACATGCACTGAGCAGTTAATTGTAGGCAATTGATCAACGTGGCTATCATGCACTGATCACGTGGCTTATCATGCACTGCTCATGTGACTGAGCATGCACTGCTCACGTAGCTATCATGCATTGATCCCTTGTCTGTCATGCACTGAACACATGGCTGGTCATACCACTGATCACGTGACTGCACATGCACTGATGAAGTGACTGATCATACAGTGACACGTAGTTATCATGAACTGATTACATGGCTATCATGCACTATCCCATGGCTGATCATGCACTGATCTCATGACTGATCATGCACTGGTCACTTGGCTGTCATTGCACTGATCACGGTGGCTGATCATACACTGATCACCTGACTGCACATGCACTGATGACGTGGCTGATCATACAGTGATCACGTGGCTGATCATGCACTGATCATGTGGTTGATCATCACTAATCACGTTGCTGATCATGCACTGGTCAGGTGGCTATCATGCACTGATTACGCGGCTGATCATGCACTGATCACATGGCAATCATGCACTGATCACGTGTCTTATCATACACTGATAATTGATTGATCATGCACTTATCACGTGCCTGATCATGCACTGATCACGCGGCTGACCATGCACTGATCACGTGACGTGCATGCACTGATAACGTGGGTGATCATGCACTGATCACGTGTCTGATCATGCACTGATCACGTGGCTGATCATACACTGTTCATTGCCTGATCATGCCACTAAAAAATGTTGCGGATCATGCACTGATGACGTGGCTGATCATACAGTGATCACGTGGCTGATCATACTCTGATTACCTGGCTGATCAGACACTGATCACGAAGCTGATCATACAATGATCACGTGACTGTGCATGCACTAATCACTTGGCTGATCATGCACAGATCACATGGCTATCATGCACTGATCACTTGATTGTCATGCAATAATCACGTGGATGATCATGCATTTATCACGTGGCTGATCATGCACTAATCCATGGGTGATCATGAACTGATCACGTGACTTAGCATGCTGTGATCTCGTGTCTGAATGGTGCTGATCATGTGACTAATCAAGAAACTGATCACGTGGCTATCATGCACTGATAACGTGCTATCATCCACTGATCACGTGACTGATCATGCACAGATCACGTGGCTATGCACTGATCACTTGATTGTGCATGCAATAATCACGTGGATATCATTCATTTATCACGTGGCTGATCATGCACTAATCACAAGGGTGATCATGAACTGATCACGTGACTTAGCATGCTGTGATCTCGGGTCTGAATGGTTTTGATCATGTGACTAATCAAGAATTGATCACGTGGCCATCATGCACTGATGATGTGCCTCAGAGGCAATAACCAAAGAGAAATGAGCAGGCACAATCACGCAATCAGCAGGCAATAATCATGGACCTCAGCTGTGATGAATCATGCTGCTCAGCTGGCAATCATCAAGCAGCTGAATAGGCAGGAATCAGACGCTCAGCTGGCCATTGTCAAGCAGATGAGCACGCACGAATCACGAAGCTCAGCTGGCAATTGTCAAGCAGCGGAGCAGACAGCAAAAACGGAGCTCAGTAGGCCCTGATCACGTGACTGAGCACGCACTGATCACGTGACTGATAATTCACTGATCACGAGGCTATAATGCACTGATCACGTGGATGAACATACACTGATCACGAGACTGATCATGCACTGATCACATGGCTATCATGCACTGATCCCATGGCTGATCATGCACTGATCTCGTAACTGATCATGCACTGATCACGTGCGTGATCATGCACTGATCACGTGCCTGATCATGCAGTTATCACGTGACTGTTCATGCACTAATCTCGTGACAGATAATGCACTTATCACGTGGCTGATCATGCGCTGATCAGGAAGCTGATCATACACTGATCACGTGACTGTTCATGCACTGATCACATGGCTGATCATGCACTGATTACGTGGCTGATCATGCACTGATCACGTGGATGTTCATGCACTAATCACGAAGCTGATCATACACTGATCTCGTGACTGTGCATGCACAGATAACATGGCTGACCATGCACTGATCACGTGGCTGATCATGCACTGATCACGTGGCTATCATGCACTGATCATGTGACTGCGCATCCACTGATCTCGAGGATGATCATACACTGATCACGTGGCTGATCAGGAACTGATCACGTGACTGAGCATAGAGTGAACCTGTGTCTGAATATTGCTGATTATGTTGTTGATCATGCACTGATCACGTGGGTATCATGCACTGATCACCTAACTGTGCATGCACTGATCATGTAAATGTAGGCAACGATCACCTGGCTATCATGCAGTGATCACGTGGCTGATCATGCACTGATCATGTGACTGATCATGCACTGATCACGTAGCTATCATGCATTGATCACTTGGCTATCATGCACTGATCACGTGACTGTACATGCACTGATGACGTGGCCGATCAAACAGTGATCACGTGACTGATCATGCACTGATCAGGTGGTTGATCATGCACTGATCACGTGTCTTATCATACACTGATCAGTTGGCTATCATGCACTGATCACGTGACTGTACATGCACTGATAACGTGGCTGATCATACAGTGATCACGTGGCTGATCATGCACTGATCATGTGACTGATCATGCACTGATCACGTGGCAATCATGCATTGATCACTTGGATATCATGCTCTGATCACGTGACTGTACATGCACTGATGACATGGCTGTTCATACAGTGATCACGTGGCTGATCATACTCTGATCACCTGGCTGATCAGACACTGATCACGTGGCTGATCATACTCTGAACAAGAAGCTGATCATACACTGATCACGTGACTGCATGCACTGATCAATTGACTGCCAATGCACTGATCACGTGGATGATCATTCGCTGATCATGTGACTGATCATGCACTAAAAAAATGGCTGATCATGCCCTGATCACATGACTGATCATGCACTGATCACGAAGCTGATCATACAATGATCACGTGACTGTGCATGCACTGATCACTTGGTTGATCATGCACTGAACACGTGGCTGAGAATGCAATGATTAATCATGTACTGGTCACTTGGCTATCATGCACTGATCACGTGGCTGATCATACACCGATCACGTGACAGATCATGCACAGATCCCGTGGCTATCATGCACTGGTCACTGATTGTGCATGCAATAATCATGTGGATGACCATGCATTTATCACGTGGCTGATCATGCACTAATCTCAAGGGTGATCATGAACTGATCACGTGACTTAGCATGCTGTGATCTCGTGTCTGAATGGTGCTGATCATGTGACTAATCAAGAACTTATCACGTGGCTATCATGCACTGATGATGTGCCTCAGGAGGCAATAACCAAAGAGCTGAGCAGGCATGAATCACGCAATCAGCAGGCAATAATCATGGACCTCAGGTGTGATGAATCATGCTGCTCAGCTGGCGATCATCAAGCAGCTGAATAGGCAGGAATCCGACGCTCAGCTGGCCATTGTCAAGCAGATGAGCAGGCAGGAATCACGCAGCTCAGCTGGCAATTGTCAAGCAGCGGAGCAGACAGGAAAAACGGAGCTCAGTAGGCCCTGAACACGTGACTGAACACGCACTGATCACGTGACTGATAATGCACCGATCACGAGGCAATAATGCAGTGATCACGTGACTGCGCATGCACTGATCATGTGGATGATCCTACACTGATTACGTTACTGATCACGCAAAGATCACGTGACTGATCATGCACTGATCACGTGGCTTTCATACACTGCTCATGTGACTGAGCATGCATTGATCACGTAGCTATCATGCATTGATCAGTTGGCTATCATGCACTAAACACGTGGCTGATCATACACTGATCACGTGACTGCACATGCACTGATCACGTGGCTGATCATACAGTGATCACGTGGCTGATCATGCACTGATCACGTGGCTGATCATGCACTGATCACGTGTCTCATCGTACACTTATCACGTGGCTTATCATGCACTAATCACGTTGCTTAACATGCAGTGATCAGTTTGCTATCATGCAATGATCACGTGGCTGATCATACACTGATCACGTGACTGCACATGCACTGATCACGTGATTGATCATGCACTGATCACGTGGCTATCATGCACTGATCACGTGTCTAGCATGCACTGAACACGTGGCTGATCATACACTGATCACGTGATTGCACATGCACTAATCACGTGACTGCACATGCACTGATCACGTAATTGTAGGCAATGATCACGTGGCTATCATGCACTGATCACGTGGCTGATCATGCTCTGCTCATGTGACTGAGCATGCACTCATCACGTAGCTATCCTGCATTGATCACTTGTCTATCATGCACTGATCTCGTGACTGCACATGCACTGATCACGTAATTGTAGGCAATGATCACGTGGCTATCATGCACTGCTCATGTGACTGAGCATGCACTGATCATGTAGCTATCATGCATTGATCACTTGGCTATCATGCACTGAACACGTGGCTGATCATACAATGATCCCGTGTTTGCACATGCACTGATAACGTGACTGATCATACAGTGGTCACGTGGCTGATCATGCACTGATTACGTGGCTGATCATGCACTGATCTCGTATCTATCATGCACTGATCACGTGGCTGATCATGCAGTGGTCTGTTGGCTATCATGCACTGATCACGTGCCTATCATACACTGATCACGAGGCTTATCATACACTGATCACGTGACTGATCATGCACTGATCAAGTGGCTATCATGCACTGATCACGTGGCTAGCATGCAATGATCATGTGAATGATCATGCAGTGATCACGTCGCTATCATGCACTGTTGAGATTGCGCATGCACTGGTCATGAGGATGATCATACACATATCAATTGACTGATCATGCACTGATCACGAGCCTCATTATGCACTGATCACGTGGCTGATCATGCATTCTTCACTGGCCTGATCATGCACTGGTCACGTGGCTGATCATGCACTGCTCATGTGACTGAGCATGCACTGATCACGTAGCTATCATGCATTGATCACTTGGCTATCATGCACTGAACACGTGGCTGATCATACACTGATCACGTAACTGCACATGCATTGATCACGTGGCTGACCATACAGTGATCACGTGGCTGATCAAGCACTGATTACGTGGCTCATCATGCACTGATCTCGTAGCTATCATGCACGGATTCCATGGCTCATCATGCACTGATCACCTGACTGATCATGCACTGGTCATGTGACTATAATGCACTGATCACCGGGCTGATCATACACGGATCACGTGACTGATCATGCACTGATCACGTGCCTGATCATGCACTGATCACGTGGCTGATCATGCACTGATCATGTGCCTGATCATGCACTGATCACGTGGCTGATCATGCAATGATAACCTGGCTATCATACACTGATCACGTGACTAATCATGCACTCTTCACTGGCCTGATCATGCACTGATCCCGTGGCTGGTCATGCAATGATCACGAAGCTGATCATACACTGATCACGTGACTGTGCCTTCTGCGTGGCTGATCATGCACTGATCACATGGGTGATCATGCACTGATCACGTGGCTGATCATACACTGATCACGTCACTGATCATGCACTGATCACAGTGCGGATCATGACCGGATCATGTGGCTGATCATACACTGATCACGTGGCTATTCATGCACTGATCACATGGCTGATCATACACTTATCAAATTACTGATAATGCACTGATCACGAGCCTGATTATCCACTGATCATGAAGCTGATCATACACTGACTGTGCATGCACTGATCACGTGGCTGATAATGCACTGATCACGTGGCTGATCATGCACTGATCACGTGGCTGATCATGTACTGATCAGGTGGCTGATCATGCACTGGTCACGTGGCTGATCATACACTGATCATGTGACTGATCATGAACTGATCACGTGACTGATCATGCAGTGATCTCGTGCCTGATCATGCACTGATCACGTGTCTGATCATCCACTGATCTGAAGCTGATCATAGACTGATCACGGGATTCATGCACTGATCACGTGGCTGACCATGCACTGATAAAGTGGCTGAGCATGCACTGATCACGTGACTGATCATTCACTGATCAGGTGGCTGATCATGCACTGATCACGTGGGTGATCATGCACTGATCACGTGGTTGATCATACACTGATCACGTCGCTGATCATGCACTGATCACGGTGCGGATCATGAACTGATCACGTGGTTGATCATACACTGATCACGTAGCTGTTCAGGCACTGATCACGTGGCTGATCATACACTAATCAAGTTACTGATAATGCACTGATCACGTGCCTGATTATGCACTGATCACGAAGCTTATCATACACTGACTGTGCATGCATTGATCACGTGGCTGATCATGCACTGATCACGTGGCTGATCATGCACTGATCACGTGGCTGATCATACACTGATCATGTGACTGATCATGAACTGATCACGCGACTGATCATGCAGTGATCTCCTGCCTGATCATGCACTGATCACGTGGCTGACCATGCACTGATCAAGTGGCTGATCATGCACTGATCACGTGACTGATCATTCTCTGAACACATGACTGATCATGCACTGATCACGTGCCTGATCATGCACTGATCACGTGGCTGATAATGCACTGATCACGTAGCTGATCATATACTGATCACGTGACTGTGCATGCACTGATAACTTGGCTGATCATGCACTGATCACGTGGCTGACCATACTCTGATCACGTGGCTGATCATACACTGATCACGTGGCTGATCATTCTCTGATGAAGAAGCTGATCATACACTGATCACGTGGCTGATCATGCACTGATCACGTGTCTATCATGCACTAATAACTTAACTGCGCAAGAACTGATCACTTACCTGTTCATGCACTGATTACGTGGCTATCATGCACTGATCACGTGGCTGATCATGCACTGATCACATGACTGATTATGCACTTATCGCTTATCTATAATGCACTGATCGCATGACTGTGCATGCCATGATCATGTGACTGATCATGCACTGATCTCGTGGCTATCATGCACTGATGACGTGGCTGATCATGCACTGATCCCGTGACTGATTATGCACTGATCACGTTTCTATCATGCACTGAACACGTGGCTGCTCATACACTGATCACGTGACTAGGAATGCACTAATCACGTGACTGCACATGCACTGAGCAGTTAATTGTAGGCAATGATCACGTGGCTATCATGCACTGATCACGTGGCTTATCATGCACTGCTCATGTGACTGAGCATGCACTGCTCACGTAGCTATCATGCATTGATCCCTTGTCTGTCATGCACTGAACACATGGCTGGTCATACACTGATCACGTGACTGCACATGCACTGATGAAGTGACTGATCATACAGTGATCACGTAGTTATCATGAACTGATTACATGGCTATCATGCACTGATCCCATGGCTGATCATGCACTGATCTCATGACTGATCATGCACTGGTCACTTGGCTGTCATGCACTGATCACGTGGCTGATCATACACTGATCACCTGACTGCACATGCACTGATGACGTGGCTGATCATACAGTGATCACGTTGCTGATCATGCACTGGTCAGGTGGCTATCATGCACTGATTACGCGGCTGATCATGCACTGATCACATGGCAATCATGCACTGATCACGTGTCTTATCATACACTGATAATTGATTGATCATGCACTTATCACGTGCCTGATCATGCACTGATCACGCGGCTGACCATGCACTGATCACGTGACTGTGCATGCACTGATAACGTGGGTGATCATGCACTGATCACGTGTCTGATCATGCACTGATCACGTGGCTGATCATACACTGTTCATGTGCCTGATCATGCACTAAAAATGTTGCGGATCATGCACTGATGACGTGGCTGATCATACAGTGATCACGTGGCTGATCATACTCTGATTACCTGGCTGATCAGACACTGATCACGAAGCTGATCATACAATGATCACGTGACTGTGCATGCACTGATCACTTGGCTGATCATGCACAGATCACATGGCTATCATGCACTGATCACTTGATTGTGCATGCAATAATCACGTGATGATATGCATTTATCACGTGGCTGATCATGCACTAATCACATGGGTGATCATGAACTGATCACGTGACTTAGCATGCTGTGATCTCGTGTCTGAATGGTGCTGATCATGTGACTAATCAAGAACTGATCACGTGGCTATCATGCACTGATAACGTGGCTGATCATCCACTGATCACGTGACTGATCATGCACAGATCACGTGGCTATCATGCACTGATCACTTGATTGTGCATGCAATAATCACGTGGATGATCATTCATTTATCACGTGGCTGATCATGCACTAATCACAAGGGTGATCATGAACTGATCACGTGACTTAGCATGCTGTGATCTCGGGTCTGAATGGTTTTGATCATGTGACTAATCAAGAATTGATCACGGTGGCCATCATGCACTGATGATGTGCCTCAGGAGGCAATAACCAAAGAGATGAGCAGGCACAAATCACGCAATCAGCAGGCAATAATCATGGACCTCAGCTGTGATGAATCATGCTGCTCAGCTGGCAATCATCAAGCAGCTGAATAGGCAGGAATCAGACGGCTCAGCTGGCCATTGTCAAGCAGATGAGCAGGCAGGAATCACGCAGCTCAGCTGGCAATTGTCAAGCAGCGGAGCAGACAGCAAAAACGGAGCTCAGTAGGCCCTGATCACGTGAACCTGAGCACGCACTGATCACGTGACTGATAATTCACTGATCACGAGGCTATAATGCACTGATCACGTGGATGAACATACACTGATCACGAGACTGATCATGCACTGATCACATGGCTATCATCACTGATCCCATGGCTGATCATGCACTGATCTCGTAACTGATCATGCACTGATCACGTGCGTGATCATGCACTGATCACGTGCCTGATCATGCAGTTATCACGTGACTGTTCATGCACTAATCTCGTGACAGATAATGCACTTATCACGTGGCTGATCATGCGCTGATCAGGAAGCTGATCATACACTGATCACGTGACTGTTCATGCACTGATCACATGGCTGATCATGCACTGATTACGTGGCTGATCATGCACTGATCACAGTGGATGTTCATGCACTAATCACGAAGCTGATCATACACTGATCTCGTGATGTGCATGCACAGATAACATGGCTGACCATGCACTGATCACGTGGCTGATCATGCACTGATCACGTGGCTATCATGCACTGATCATGTGACTGCGCATCCACTGATCTCGAGGATGATCATACACTGATCACGTGGCTGATCAGGAACTGATCACGTGACTGAGCATAGAGTGATCCTGTGTCTGAATATTGCTGATTATGTTGTTGATCATGCACTGATCACGTGGGTATCATGCACTGATCACCTAACTGTGCATGCACTGATCATGTAAATGTAGGCAACGATCACCTGGCTATCATGCAGTGATCACGTGGCTGATCATGGCACTGATCATGTGACTGAATCATGCACTGATCACGTAGCTATTCATGCATTGATCACTTGGCTATCATGCACTGATCACGTGACTGTACAGTGCACCGACTGACTGTGGCCGATCAAACAGTGATCACGTGACTGATCATGCACTGATCAGGTGGGTTGATCATGCACTGATCACGGTCTTATCATACACTGATCAGTTGGCTATCATGCACTGATCACGTGACTGTACATGCACTGATAACGTGGCTGATCATACAGTGATCACGTGGCTGATCATGCACTGATCATGTGACTGATCATGCACTGATCACGTGGCAATCATGCATTGATCACTTGGATATCATGCTCTGATCACGTGACTGTACATGCACTGATGACATGGCTGTTCATACAGTGATCACGTGGCTGATCATACTCTGATCACCTGGCTGATCAGACACTGATCACGTGGCTGATCATACTCTGAACAAGAAGCTGATCATACACTGATCACGTGACTGCATGCACTGATCAATTGACTGCCAATGCACTGATCACGTGGATGATCATTCGCTGATCATGTGACTGATCATGCACTAAAAAAATGGCTGATCATGCCCTGATCACATGACTGATCATGCACTGATCACGAAGCTGATCATACAATGATCACGTGACTGTGCATGCACTGATCACTTGGTTGATCATGCACTGAACACGTGGCTGAGAATGCAATGATTAATCATGTACTGGTCACTTGGCTATCATGCACTGATCACGTGGCTGATCATACACCGATCACGTGACAGATCATGCACAGATCCCGTGGCTATCATGCACTGGTCACTTGATTGTGCATGCAATAATCATGTGGATGACCATGCATTTATCACGTGGCTGATCATGCACTAATCTCAAGGGTGATCATGAACTGATCACGTGACTTAGCATGCTGTGATCTCGTGTCTGAATGGTGCTGATCATGTGACTAATCAAGAACTTATCACGTGGCTATCATGCACTGATGATGTGCCTCAGGAGGCAATAACCAAAGAGCTGAGCAGGCATGAATCACGCAATCAGCAGGCAATAATCATGGACCTCAGGTGTGATGAATCATGCTGCTCAGCTGGCGATCATCAAGCAGCTGAATAGGCAGGAATCCGACGGCTCAGCTGGCCATTGTCAAGCAGATGAGCAGGCAGGAATCACGCAGCTCAGCTGGCAATTGTCAAGCAGCGGAGCAGACAGGAAAAACGGAGCTCAGTAGGCCCTGAACACGTGACTGAACACGCACTGATCACGTGACTGATAATGCACCGATCACGAGGCAATAATGCAGTGATCACGTGACTGCGCATGCACTGATCATGTGGATGATCCTACACTGATTACGTTACTGATCACGCAAAGATCACGTGACTGATCATGCACTGATCACGTGGCTTTCATACACTGCTCATGTGACTGAGCATGCATTGATCACGTAGCTATCATGCATTGATCAGTTGGCTATCATGCACT
This sequence comes from Bos taurus, assembly GCF_002263795.3. Classification (NCBI taxonomy): domain Eukaryota; kingdom Metazoa; phylum Chordata; class Mammalia; order Artiodactyla; family Bovidae; genus Bos; species Bos taurus. Next base: position 80,193 of record NW_020192039.1, on the reverse strand, counting down.
AAACACGTGGCTGATCATACACTGATCACGTGACTGCACATGCACTGATCACGTGGCTGATCATACAGTGATCACGTGGCTGATCATGCACTGATTACGTGGCTGATTATGCACTGATCTCGTAGCTATCATGCACTGATCACATGGCTACCATGCACTGATCCCTTGGCTGATCATGCACTGATCACGTGGCTGATCATGCACTGATCACGAAGCTTATCATACACTGATCACGTGACTGTGCATGCAATTATCACGTGGCTGATATTGCACTGATCACGTGGCTGATCATACACTGATCACGTGACTGATCATGCACTGATCACGTGCCTGATAATGCACTGATCACGTGACTGAGCATGCACTGATCACGAAGCTGATCATACACTGGTCACGTGAGTGTGCATGCACTGATAACCTGGGTGATCATGCATTGATCACGTGGCTGATCATGCACTGATCACGTCGCTGACCATACACTGCTCATGTCCCTGATCATGCACTAAATATGTTGCGGATCATGCACTGATCCCTTGGCGATCATGCACTGATCACGTGGCTGATCATGCAGTGGTCTGTTGGCTATCATGCACTGATCACGTGCCTATCATACACTGATCACGAGGCTTATCATACACTGATCACGTGACTGATCATGCACTGATCAAGTGGCTATCATGCACTGATCACGTGGCTAGCATGCAATGATCATGTGAATGATCATGCAGTGATCACGTCGCTATCATGCACTGATTTTGAGATTGCGCATGCACTGGTCATGAGGATGATCATACACTGATCACGTACAAATCATGCACTGATTACGTGGCTATCATGCACTGATCACGTGGCTGATCATACACTGATCACGTGGCTGATCATATTCTGAACTCGAAGCTGATCATACACTGATCACGTGACAGCATGCACTGATCAATTGACTGCCCGTGCACTGATCACGTGGATGATCATACGCTGATAACGTGACTGATCATGCCAGTAAAAAATGGCTGATCCATGTACTGATCAAATGACAGATCATGCAGTGATCACGTGACTCGATCATGCACTGATTAATCATGTACTGGTCCACGTGGCTATCATGCAATGATCACGTGGCTGATCATACACTGATCACGTGACTGCATCATGCACAGATCACGTGGCTATCATACACTGATCACTTGATTGTGGCATGCAACAATCACGTGGATGATCATGCATTTATCACGTGGCTGATCATGCAATAATCACATGGCTGATCATGAACTGATCACGTGACTTAGCATGATGTGATCTCGTGTTTGAATGGTGCTGATCATGTGACTAATCAAGAACTGATCACGTGGCTATCATGCACTGATGATATGCCTCAGGAGGCAATACCCAAAGAGCTGAGCAGGCACGAATCTCGCAATAAGCAGGCAATAATCATGGACCGCAGCTGTGATGAATCATGCTGCTCAGCTGACAATCATCAAGCAGCTGAATAGGCAGGAATCAGACGGCTCAGCTGGCAATTGTCAAGCAGATGAGCAGGCAGGAGTCACGCAGCTCAGCTGAATATTTTCAAGCAGATGAGCAGGCAGGAATCACGCAGCTCAGCTGGCAATAATCAAGCAGATTGAGCAGGCAGGTATCCCCAGCTCAGCTGGCAAATATCAAGCAGATGACCCGGCAGGAATCACGCAGGTCAGCTGGCAATTATGAAGCAGATGAGCAGGGCAGGAATCACGAAGCTCAGCTGGCAGTTATCAAGCAGATGAGCAGGCAGGAAGGCACGCAGCACAGCTGGCAATTGTCAAGCAGCTCATCAGACAGGAATCACGCAGCTCAGCAGTCCCTGATCACGTGACTGAGCATGCACTCTTGATGTTGCTGATCATACACTTATTATGTGACTGATCATGCACTGATCAGGTGACTGATCATGCACTGATCACATGGCTATCATTCACTGATCACGTGACTGCCCATGCCACTGATCACGGGGATATCATACCCTGATCACGTGATAGATCATGCACTGATCACGTGACTGATCATGCACTGATCTGGTGGCTATCATGCCATTGATCCCGTGGTTGATCATACACTGATCACGTGACTGATCATGCACTGATCACATGACAGATCATGCACTGATAACGTGGCTGATCATGCACTGATCACGTGGTGATCATTCACTTATCACATGGCTGATAATACACTGATCACGTGGCTGATCATGCACTGATCACGTGGTGATCATTCACTGATCACATGGCTGATCATACACTGATCACATGACAGATCATGCACTGATCACGTGCATGATCATGCACTGATTATGTGGCTGATCATGCACTGATCACGTCGCTATCATGCACTGAACACATGACTGCGCATTAACTGATCACGTGGATATCATACACTGATCACGTGACAAATCATGCACTGATCACGTGACTGATCATGCACTGATCTGGTGGCTATCATGCATTGATCCCGTGGTTGAATCATACACTGATCACGTGACTGATCATGCACTGGTCACGTGGCTATCATCCACTGATCACGTGGCTGATCATACATTCAACACGTGACTGATCATGCACTGATCACCTGGCTATCATGCACTGATCACGTAGTTGATCATGCACTGATCACGTGATTGATCATGCACTGAAGACGTGACTGATCATGCACTGATCACGTGGCTATCATGCACTGATCATGTGACTTCGCAAGCACTGAACTCGAGGATGATCATACACTGATCACGTGACTGATCAGGAACTGATCACGTGACTGAGCATTACAGTGATCAAGTGTCTGAATACTGCTGATCATGTTATTGATCATGCGCTGATCACTTGGTATCATGCACTGATCACCTGACCTGCCCATTCACTGATCATGTAACTCTAGGCAATGATCACATGGTTATCATGCAGTGATCACGTGGCTGATCATGCACTGATCATGTGACTGATCATGCACTGATCACGTAGCTATCATGCATTGATCACTTGGCTATCATGCACTGATCACGTGGCTGATCATATACTGATCACGTGACTGCACATGCACTGATGACGTGGCTGATCATGCACTGATCATGAAGCTGATCATACACTGATCACGTGACTGTCCATGTACTCGTCACGTGGCTGATATTGCCTGATCATGGGCTGATCATACACTGATCACGTGGCTGATCATGCACTAATCACGTTGCTTATCATGCACTGATCAGGTGGCTTCATGCACTGATCACGTGGCTGATCATGCACTGGATCACGTGTCTCATCGTACACTTATCACGTGGCTTATCATGCACTAATCACGCTGCTTAACATGCAGTGATCAGTTTCTATCATGCAATGATCACGTGGCTGATCATACACTGATCACGTGACTGCACATGCACTGATCACGTGATTGATCATGCACTGATCACGTGGCTATCATGCACTGATCACGTGTCTAGCATGCACTGAACACGTGGCTGATCATACACTGATCACGTGATTGCACATGCACTAATCACGTGACTGCACATGCACTGATCACGTAATTGTAGGCAATGATCACGTGGCTATCATGCACTGATCACGTGGCTGATCATTGCTCTGCTCATGTGACTGAGCATGCACTCATCACGTAGCTATCCTGCATTGATCACTTGTCTATCATGCACTGATCTCGTGACTGCACATGCACTGATCACGTAATTGTAGGCAATGATCACGTGGCTATCATTGCACTGCTCATGTGACTGAGCATGCACTGATCATGTAGCTATCATGCATTGATCACTTGGCTATCATGCACTGAACACGTGGCTGATCATACAATGATCCCGTGTTTGCACATGCACTGATAACGTGACTGATCATACAGTGGTCACGTGGCTGATCAATGCCACTGATTACGTGGCTGATCATGCCACTGATCTCGTATCTATCATGCACTGATCACGTGCTGATCATGCAGTGGTCTGTTGGCTATCATGCACTGATCACGTGCCTATCATTACACTGATCACGAGGCTTATCATACACTGATCACGTGACTGATCATGCACTGATCAAGTGGCTATCATGCACTGATCACGTGGCTAGCATGCAATGATCATGTGAATGATCATGCAGTGATCACGTCGCTATCATGCACTGATTTTGAGATTGCGCATGCACTGGTCATGAGGATGATCATACACATATCAATTGACTGATCATGCACTGATCACGAGCCTCATTATGCACTGATCACGTGGCTGATCATGCATTCTTCACTGGCCTGATCATGCACTGGTCACGTGGCTGATCATGCAATGATCACGAAGCTGATCATACACTCATCACGTGACTGTGCCTGCACTGATCATGTGGTTGATCATGCACTGAATCACGTCGGAGATCATGAACTGATCACGTGGCTGATCATACACTAATCACGTGACTGATCATGCACTAATCACGTTGCGGATTATGCAATGATCTCGTGGATGATCATACGCTGATCACGTGGCTGTTCATGCACTGATCACCTGGCTGATCATACACTGATCAAATTACTGATAATGCACTAATCACGTGCCTGATCATGCACTGATCACGAAGCTGATCATACACTGATGACAGGGCTGATTATACACTTATCACGTGACTGTGCATGCACTGATCACGTGGCTGATCATGCACTGTTCACGTAGCTAATCATACACTGATCACGTGACTGATCATGAACTGATCATGTGCCTGATCATGCATTGAGCACGTGGCTGATCATGCACTTATCACGAAGCTGAGCATACACTGATCACGTGACGGTGCATGCACTGATAACGTGGCTGCTCATGCACTGATCACGTGGCTGATCATCACTGATCACGTGACTGATCATGACTGATCACGTGCCTGATCATACACTGATCACGTGACTGATCATGCAATGATAACGTGGCTATCATGCACTGATCACGAGGCTGATCATGCAGTGATCTGTTGGCTATCATGCGCGGATTACGTGCCTATCATGCACTGGTCACGTGGATGATCATACACTGATCACGAGGCTGATCATACACGGATGACGTGAATGATCATGCACTGATCAAGTGGCTATCATGCACTAATCACATGACTGCGCCTGAACTGATCACTTACATGTTCATGCACTGATTACGTGGCTATCATGCACTGATCACGAGGCTGATCATGCGCTGATCACATGACTGATTATGCACTGATCGAGGAGCTATAATGCACTGATCACATGACTGGGCATGCCATGGTCATGTGACTGATCATGCACTGATCACGTGCCTATCATGAACTGATCACGTGGCTGATCATGCACTGATCACGTGACTGATTATGCACTGATTTCGTAGCTATCATGCACTGATCACGTGACTGATCATGCACTGATCACGTGGCTATCATGCACTGATCATGTGGCTAATCATACATTGATCACCTAAATAATCATGCACTGATCACGGGGCGATATTGCACTGATCACGTGGCTGATAAGGCACTGATAACTTTACCTATCATGCACTGATCACATGACTGCGCAAGAACTGATCACGTGGATATCATACACTGGACATGTGACAGATAATGCACTGATCACGTGACTGATCATGCACTGATCTGGTGGCTATCCATGCCACTGAACACGTGGCTGATCATACACTGATCACGTAACTGCACATGCACTAATCACGTGACTGCACATGCATTGATCATGTAATTGTAGGCAATGATCACGTGGCTATCATGCACTGATCACATGGGTGATCATGCACTGATCTCGTGACTGACCTTGCACTGGTCACGTGGCTGATCATACACTGATCACGTGGCATCATACTCTGATCTCCTGGCTGATCATACACTGATCACATGGCTGATCATACTCTGATCACGATGCTGATCATACACAGATCACGTGACTGCATGCACTGATCACGTGGCTGATCATGCACTGATCACGTGGCTATAATGCATGGATCATGTGAGTGATCATGCAGTGTTTCACTTGGCTATCATGCACTGATCACGTGACTGATCATGCACTGATCACGTTACTGATCATGCACTGATCACGTGGCTATCATGCACTGATCACGTGGCTATCATGCACTGATCCCTTGGCAATCATGCACTGATCACGTGGCTGATCATGCAGTGGTCTGTTGGCTATCATGCACTGATCACGTGCCTATCATACACTGATCACGAGGCTTATCATACACTGATCACGTGACTGATCATGCACTGATCAAGTGGCTATCATGCACTGATCACGTGGCTAGCAGGCAATGATCATGTGAATGATCATGCAGTTATCACGTCGCTATCATGCACTGATTCGGATTTCGCATGCACTGGTCATGAGGATGATCATTACACTGATCACGTACAAATCATGCACTGATTACGTGGCTATCATGCACTGATCACGTGGCTGATCATGCACTATTCACGTGTCTGATCGTACAGTGATCACGTGGCTTATCATGCACTAATCACGTTGCTTATCATGCACTGATCAGGTTTCTATCATGCACTGATGATGTGCCTCAGGAGGCAATATCCAAAGAGCTGACTAGGCACGAATCACGCAATCAGCAGGCAATAATCTTGGTTCTCAGCTGTGATGAATCATGCTGCTCAGCTGGCAATCATCAAGCAACTGAATAGTCAGGAATCAGATGGCTCAGCTGGCAATTGTCAAGCAGATGAGCAGGCAGGAACCACGCAGCTAAGATGACAACTGTCAAGCAGTTCTGCAGACAGGAATCACGAAGCTCAGTAGTCCCTGGTCATGTGACTCAGCAGGCACTGTTCACGTAGCTAATCATACACTGATCACGTGACTGATCATGAACTGATCATGTGCCTGATCATGCATTGAGCACGTGGCTGATCATGCACTTATCACGAAGCTGAGCATACACTGATCACGTGACGGTGCATGCACTGATAACGTGGCTGCTCATGCACTGATCACGTGGCTGATCATTCACTGATCACGTGACTGATCATGACTGATCACGTGCCTGATCATACACTGATCACGTGACTGATCATGCAATGATAACGTGGCTATCATGCACTGATCACGAGGCTGATCATGCAGTGATCTGTTGGCTATCATGCGCGGATTACGTGCCTATCATGCACTGGTCACGTGGATGATCATACACTGATCACGAGGCTGATCATACACGGATGACGTGAATGATCATGCACTGATCAAGTGGCTATCATGCACTGATCACGTGGCTAGCATGCTCTGATCAAGTGAATGATCAGGCACTGATCAGGTGGCTATCATACACTATCACATGACTGCTTCTTGCACTGATCACGTGGATGATCATACACTGATCATGTGAATGATCAAGTACTGATCACTTGGCTATGATTCCCTGATCACATGGCTGCTATCATACACTTATCACGGGATTGATCATGCACTGATCACGTGACTGCTCATGCAATGCTCACGTGGATGATAATACACTGACACGTGCCTGATCATGCACTGATCACGTAGCTATCATGCATTGATCACTTGGCTATCATGCACTGATCACGTGGCTGATAATACAGTGCTCACGTGGCTATCATGCACTAATCACGTTGCTGATCATGCACTGGTCAGGTGTCTATCATGCACTGACTACGTGGCTGATTATGCACTGATCACGTAGCTATCATGCACTGATCACATGGCTACCATGAACTGATCCCGTGGCTGATCATGCACTGATCACGTGACTGATCATGCACTGATCACCTGGCTATCATGCACTAATCACGTTGCTGATCATGCACTGATCACGTGATATCATACACTGAACACGTGGCTGATCATACACTGATCACGTGACTGGGCATGGACTAACCACGTGACTGCACATGCACTGATCACGTAATTGTAGGCAATGATCACGTGGCTATTCATGCACTGATCATGTGGCTGATCATGCACTGCTCATGTGACTGAGCATGCACTGATCACGTAGCTATCATGCGTTGATCCCTTGACTATCATGAACTGAACACATGGCTGATCATACAATGATCACGTGACTGCAAATGCACTGATCACGTGGCTGATAATACAGTGATCACGTGGCTATCATGCACTGATCTCGTGACTGATCATGAACTGGTCACGTGGATATTATGCACTGATCCCGTGGCTGATCATACCCTGATAACGAGACTGATCATGCACTGATCACCTGCGTGATCATGCACTGATCACATGCCTGATCATGCACTTATCACGTGACTGATCATGCACTGATCTCGTGACTGATCATGCACTGATCATGTGGCTGATCATGCACTGATCACGAAGCTGATCATACACTGATCACGTGACTGTGCATGCACTGATCACGTGGCTGATCATGCAATGATCACGTGGCTGATCATGCACTGATCACGAAGATGATCATACACTGATCACGTGACTGTGCATGCACTGATCACATGGCTGATCATGCACTGATCACGTGGCTGATCATGCACTGATCACGAAGCTCATCATACACTGATCACGTGACTGTGCATGCACTGATCACATGGCTGATCATGCACTGATCACGTGTCTATCATGCACTGATGACGTGACTGCGCATGAACTGATCACGTACACGTTCATGCACTGTTTACGTGGCTATCATGCACTGATCACGTGGCTGATCATACACTGATCACGTGACAGGGCATGGACTAACCACGTGACTGCACATGCACTGATCACGTAATTGTAGGCAATGATCACGTGGCTATCATGCACTGATCACGTGGCTGATCATGCACTGCTCATGTGACTGAGCATGCACTGATCACGTAGCTATCATGCATTGATCCCTTGTCTATCATGAACTGAACACATGGCTGATCATACAATGATCACGAGACTGCAAATGCACTGATCACGTGGCTGATAATACAGTGATCACGTGGCTATGATGCACTGATTTCGTGACTGATCATGAACTGGTCACGTGGATATTATGCACTGATCACGTGGCTGTTCATACCCTGATAACGTGACTGATCATGCACTGATCACATGCCTGATCATGCACTTATCACGTGACTGATCATGCACTGATCTCGTGACTGATCATGCACTGATCACGAGGCTGATCATGCACTGATCACGAAGCTGATCATACACTGATCACGTGACTGTGCATGCACTGATCACGTGGCTGATCATGCAGTGATCACGTGGCTGATCACGCACTGATCACGAAGCTCATCATACACTGATCACGTGACTCTGCATGCACTGATCACATGGCTGATCATGCACTGATCACCGGGCTGATCATGCAATGATCACGTGGCTGATCATGCACTGATCACGAAGCTGATCATACACTGATCACCTGACTGTGCATGCACTGATCATATGGCTGATCATGCACTTATCACGTGGCTGATCATGCACTGATCACGTGTCTATCATACACTGATGACGTGACTGCGCATGAACTGATCACGTACACGTTCATGCACTGTTTACGTGGCTATCATGCACTTATCACGTGGCTGATCATGCACTGATCACGTGGATATCATGCACTGCTCATGTGACTGAGCATGCACTGATCACTTAGCTATCATGCATTGATCACTTGGCTATCATGCACTGAACACGTGGCTGATCATACACTGATCACGTGACTGCATATGCACTGATCACGTGGCTGATCATACAGTGATCAAGTGGCTGATCATGCACTGATTACTTGGCTGATAATGCACAGATCTCGTAAGTATCATGCACTGATCACATGGCTATCATGCACTGATCCCGTGGCTGATCATGCAGTGATCACCTGACTGATCATGCACAGTCGTGGCTATCATGCACTGATCACGTGGCTGATCATACACTGATCACGTGACTGATCATGCACTCTTCACGTGCCTGATCATGCACTGATCACGTGGCTGATTATGCACTGATCACGAAGCTCATCATACACTGATCACGTGACTGTGCATGAACTGATCGCGTACACGTTCATGTACTGTTTACGTGGCTATCATGCACTGATCACATGGCTGATCATACACTGATCACGTGACTGGGCATGGACTAAACACGTGATTGCACATACACTGATCCCGTAATTGTAGGCAATGATCACGTGGCTATCATGCACTGATCACGTGGCTGATCATGCACTGCTCATGTGACTGAGCATGCACTGATCACGTAGCTATCATGCATTGATTCCTTGTCTATCATGAACTGAAAACATGGCTGATCATACAATGATCACGTGACTGCAAATGCACTGATCACGTGGCTGATAATACAGTGATCACGTGGCTATCATGCACTGATCTCGTGACTGATCATGAACTGGTCACGTGGATATTATGCACTGATCACGTGGCTGTTCATACCCTGATAACGTGACTGATCATGCACTGATCACGTGCGTGATCACGCACTGATCACATGCCTGATCATGCACTGATCACGAAGCTGATCATATACTGATCACGTGACTGTGCATGCACTGATCACGTGGCTGATCATGCAGTGATCACCTGACTGATCATGCACAGTCGTGGCTATCATGCACTGATCACGTGGCTGATCATACACTGATCACGTGACTGATCATGCACTCTTCACGTGCCTGATCATGCACTGATCACGTGGCTGATTATGCACTGATCACGAAGCTCATCATACACTGATCACGTGACTGTGCATGCACTGATCACGTGGCTTATGATGCACTGATCACGTGGCTGATCATACACTGATCACGTGGCTGATCATGGACTGATCACGTGCGTGACCATGAACTGCTCACGTGGCTGATCATGCACTGATCATGAAGCTGATCATACACTGATCACGTGACTGTCCATGTACTGGTCATGTTGCTGATATTGCCCTGATCATGGGGCTGATCATACACTGATCACGTGGCTGATAATGCACTAATCACGTTGCTTATCATGCTCTGCTCAGGTGGCTATCATGCACTGATCACGTGGCTAATCATGCACTGATCACGTGTCTCATGGTACACTTATCACGTGCGTGACCATGAACTGCTCACGTGGCTGATCATGCACTGATCAGTTTGCTATCATGCACTGATCACGTGGCTGAACATACACTGATCATGGGACTGCGCATGCACTGATCACGTGATTGATAATGCACTGATCACGTGGCTATCATGCAATGATCACGTGTCTAGCATGCACTGAACACGTGGCTGATCATACACTGCTCACGTGACTGCACATGCACTAATCACGTGACTGCACATGCACTGATCACGTAATTGTATGCAATGATCACGTGGCTATCATGCACTGATCACGTGGCTAATCATGCACTGCTCATGTGACAGAGCATGCACTGATCACGTAGCTATCATGCATTGATCACTGGTCTATCATGTACTGATCACGTGACTGCACATGCAGTGATCACATAATTGTAGGCAATGATTACGTGGCTATCATGCACTGCTCATGTGACTGAGCATGCACTGATTACGTAGCTATCATGCATTGATCACTTGACTATCATGCACTGAACACGTGGCTGATCATACACTGATCACGTGACTGCACATGCACTGATCACGTGACTGATCATACAGTGATCACGTGGCTGATCATGCACTGATTACGTGGCTGATCATGCACTGATCTCATATCTATCATGCACTGATCACATGGCTATCATGCACTGATCACGTGGCTGATCATACACTGATCACGTGACTGACCATGCACTGATCACGAGTCTGATTATGCACTGATCACTTGGCTGATCATGCACTGATCACAAAGCTGATCATACACTGATCACGTGACTGTGCATGCACTGATCACGTGGCTGATCATGCACTGATCACGTGGCTGTTCATGCAATGATAACCTGGCTATCATACACTGATTATGTGTCTGATCATGCACTCTTCACTGGCCTTATCATGCACTGATCATGTGGCTGATCATGCAATGATCACGAAGCTGATCATACACTGATCACGTGACTGTGCCTGCACTGACCATGTGGTTGATCATGCACTGATCACGTGGGAGAGCATGAACTGGTCACGTGGCTGATCATACACTGATCACGTGACTGATCATGCACTAATCACTTTGCGTATTATGCAATGATCACGTGGCTGATCATACGCTGATCACGTGGCTGTTCATGCACTGATCACGTGGCTGAAATACACTGATCAAATTACTGATGATGCATTGATCACGTGCCTGATCATGCACTGATTACAAAGCTGGTCATACACTGATCACGTGGCTGATCATACACTGATCACGTGACTGATCATGCACTAATCACGTTGCGGATTATGCAATGATCACGTGGCTGTTCATGCACTGTTCACGTGGCTGAAATACACTGAACAAATTACTGATAATGCACTGATCACGTGCCTGTTCATGCACTGTTCACGAAGCTGATCATACACTGATCACGTGGCTGATCATACACTGATCACATGACTGTGCATGCACTGATCACGTGGCTGATCATGCACTGATCATTTGGCTGATAATGCACTGATCACGTGGCTGATCATGCACTGATCACGTGGCTGATCATACACTGATCACGTGGCTGATCATGCACTGATTACGTGGCTTATCATACACTGATCACATGACTTATCATGCACTGATCAGGTGCCTGATCATGCACTAATCACGTACCTGATCATGCACTGATCATTTGGCTGATCATACACTGATCCCGTGACTGCGCATGCACTGAACACTTGACTGATCATTCACTGATCACCTGGCTATAATGCACTGATCATGTGTCTATCATGCACTAATCACGTGACTGCGCATGAACTGATCACTTACCTGTTCATGCACTGATTACGTGGCTATCATGCACTGATCATGTGGCTGATCATGCAATGATCACGAAGCTGATCATACACTGATCGCGTGACTGTGCCTGCACTGATCATGTGGTTTATCATGCACTGATCACGTGGTAGATCATGAACTGATCACGTGGCTGATCATACACTGATCACGTGACTGATCATGCACTAATCACGTTGCGGATTATGCAATGATCACGTAGCTGTTCATGCACTGATTACGTGGCTGAAATACACTGATCAAATTACTGATAATGCACTGATCACGTGCCTGATCATGCACTGATCACGAAGCTGATCATACACTGATCACGTGGCTGATCATACATTGATCACATGACTGTGCATGCACTCATCACGTGCCTGATCATACACTGATCACGTGGCTGATCATACACTGATCACATGACTGTGCATGCACTCATCACGTGGCTGATCATGCACTGATCACGTGGCTGATCATGCAGTGATCACGTGGCTGATCATACACTGATCATTTGGCTGATAATGCACTGATCACGTGGCTGATCATGCATTTATCACGTGGCTGATCATACACTGATCACGTGGCTGATCATGCACTGATTACGTGGCTGATCATACACTGATCACATGACTTATCATGCACTGATCAGGTGCCTGATCATGCACTGATCATTTGGCTGATCATACACTGATCCCGTGACTGCGCATGCACTGATCACGTGACTGATCATTCACTGTTCACCTGGCTATCATGCACTGATCATGTGTCTATCATGCACTAATCACGTGACTGCGCATGAACTGATCACTTACCTGTTCATGCACTGATTACGTGGCTATCATGCCCTGATCACGTGGCTGATCATGCACTGATCACATGACTGATTATGCACTGATCGTATAGCTATAACGCACTGATCACATGACTGTGCATGCCATGATCATGTGACTGATCATGCACTGATCACGTGCCTATCATGAACTGATCACGTGGCTGATCATGCACTGATCACGTGGCTATCATGCACTGATCATGTGGCTAATCATACATTGATCACCTAAATAATCATGCACTGATCACGGGGCGATATTGCACTGATCACGTGGCTGATAAGGCACTGATAACTTACCTATCATGCACTGATCACATGACTGCGCAAGAACTGATCACGTGGATATCATACACTGGACATGTGACAGATAATGCACTGATCACGTGACTGATCATGCACTGATCACTTGACAATCTTGCACTGATCACGTGGCTGATCATGCACTGATCACGTAGCTATCATGCACTGATCACATGACTGCGCATGAACTGATCATGTGGATATCATACACTGATCAAGTGACATATCATGCAGTGATCACTTGAATGATCATGCACTGATCACGTGGCTATCAGGCACTGATCACGTGCCTGTTCATGCACTAATCAGGTTGTGGATCATGCACTGATCACGTGGCTGATAATACAGTGATCACGTGGCTGATCATGCACTGATCACATGGATGATCATACACTGATCACATGACTAATCATGCACTGATCACATGCCTGACCATGAACTGATGACGTGGCTGATCATACACTGATCATGAAGCTGATCATACACTGATCACGTGACTGTGCATGCACTCATCTCGTGGATGATATTGCACTGGTCACGTGGCTGATCATGCACTATTCACGTGTCTGATCGTACACTGATCACGTGGCTTATCATGCACAAATCACGTTTCTTATCATGCACTGATCAGGTTGCTATCATGCACTGATCACGTGGATGATCATACACTAATCACGTGACTGCACATGCACTGATCAAGTGACTGGTCATGCACTGTTCACGTGTCTATCATGCACTGATCACGTGACTGCACATGCACTGATCACGTAATTGTAGGCAATGCTCACGTGGCTATCATGCACTGCTCATGTTACTGAGCATGCACTGATCACGTAGCTATCATGCATTGATCACTTGGCTATCAAGCACTGAACACGTGGCTGATCATACACTGATCACGTGACTGCACATACACTGATTACGTGGCTCATCATACAGTGATCACGTGGCTGATCATGCACTGGTTACGTGGCTGATTATGCCCTGATCTCGTAGCTATCATGCACTGATCACATGGCTATCATGCACTCATCACGTGGCTGATCATGCACTGATCACGTGACTGATCTTGCACTGATCTGGTGGCTATCATGCATTTATCACGTGGTTGATCATACACTGATCACGTGACTGATCATGCACTGATCACGTGGCTATCATGCACTGATCACGAAGCTGATCATATACTGATCACGTGACTGTGCATGCACTGATCACGTGGCTGATCATGCAGTGATCACCTGACTGATCATGCACAGTCGTGGCTATCATGCACTGATCACGTGGCTGATCATACACTGATCACGTGACTGATCATGCACTCTTCACGTGCCTGATCATGCACTGATCACGTGGCTGATTATGCACTGATCACGAAGCTCATCATACACTGATCACGTGACTGTACATGCACTGATCACGTGGCTTATGATGCACTGATCACGTGGCTGATCATACACTGATCACGTGGCTGATCATGGACTGATCACGTGCGTGACCATGAACTGCTCACGTGGCTGATCATGCACTGATCATGAAGCTGATCATACACTGATCACGTGACTGTCCATGTACTGGTCATGTTGCTGATATTGCCCTGATCATGGGGCTGATCATACACTGATCACGTGGCTGATAATGCACTAATCACGTTGCTTATCATGCTCTGCTCAGGTGGCTATCATGCACTGATCACGTGGCTAATCATGCACTGATCACGTGTCTCATGGTACACTTATCACGTGCGTGACCATGAACTGCTCACGTGGCTGATCATGCACTGATCAGTTTGCTATCATGCACTGATCACGTGGCTGAACATACACTGATCATGGGACTGCGCATGCACTGATCACGTGATTGATAATGCACTGATCACGTGGCTATCATGCAATGATCACGTGTCTAGCATGCACTGAACACGTGGCTGATCATACACTGCTCACGTGACTGCACATGCACTAATCACGTGACTGCACATGCACTGATCACGTAATTGTATGCAATGATCACGTGGCTATCATGCACTGATCACGTGGCTAATCATGCACTGCTCATGTGACAGAGCATGCACTGATCACGTAGCTATCATGCATTGATCACTGGTCTATCATGTACTGATCACGTGACTGCACATGCAGTGATCACATAATTGTAGGCAATGATTACGTGGCTATCATGCACTGCTCATGTGACTGAGCATGCACTGATTACGTAGCTATCATGCATTGATCACTTGACTATCATGCACTGAACACGTGGCTGATCATACACTGATCACGTGACTGCACATGCACTGATCACGTGACTGATCATACAGTGATCACGTGGCTGATCATGCACTGATTACGTGGCTGATCATGCACTGATCTCATATCTATCATGCACTGATCACATGGCTATCATGCACTGATCACGTGGCTGATCATACACTGATCACGTGACTGACCATGCACTGATCACGAGTCTGATTATGCACTGATCACTTGGCTGATCATGCACTGATCACAAAGCTGATCATACACTGATCACGTGACTGTGCATGCACTGATCACGTGGCTGATCATGCACTGATCACGTGGCTGTTCATGCAATGATAACCTGGCTATCATACACTGATTATGTGTCTGATCATGCACTCTTCACTGGCCTTATCATGCACTGATCATGTGGCTGATCATGCAATGATCACGAAGCTGATCATACACTGATCACGTGACTGTGCCTGCACTGACCATGTGGTTGATCATGCACTGATCACGTGGGAGAGCATGAACTGGTCACGTGGCTGATCATACACTGATCACGTGACTGATCATGCACTAATCACTTTGCGTATTATGCAATGATCACGTGGCTGATCATACGCTGATCACGTGGCTGTTCATGCACTGATCACGTGGCTGAAATACACTGATCAAATTACTGATGATGCATTGATCACGTGCCTGATCATGCACTGATCACGAAGCTGGTCATACACTGATCACGTGGCTGATCATACACTGATCACGTGACTGATCATGCACTAATCACGTTGCGGATTATGCAATGATCACGTGGCTGTTCATGCACTGTTCACGTGGCTGAAATACACTGAACAAATTACTGATAATGCACTGATCACGTGCCTGTTCATGCACTGTTCACGAAGCTGATCATACACTGATCACGTGGCTGATCATACACTGATCACATGACTGTGCATGCACTGATCACGTGGCTGATCATGCACTGATCATTTGGCTGATAATGCACTGATCACGTGGCTGATCATGCACTGATCACGTGGCTGATCATACACTGATCACGTGGCTGATCATGCACTGATTACGTGGCTTATCATACACTGATCACATGACTTATCATGCACTGATCAGGTGCCTGATCATGCACTAATCACGTACCTGATCATGCACTGATCATTTGGCTGATCATACACTGATCCCGTGACTGCGCATGCACTGAACACTTGACTGATCATTCACTGATCACCTGGCTATAATGCACTGATCATGTGTCTATAATGCACTAATCACGTGACTGCGCATGAACTGATCACTTACCTGTTCATGCACTGATTACGTGGCTATCATGCACTGATCATGTGGCTGATCATGCAATGATCACGAAGCTGATCATACACTGATCGCGTGACTGTGCCTGCACTGATCATGTGGTTTATCATGCACTGATCACGTGGGAGATCATGAACTGATCACGTGGCTGATCATACACTGATCACGTGACTGATCATGCACTAATCACGTTGCGGATTATGCAATGATCACGTAGCTGTTCATGCACTGATTACGTGGCTGAAATACACTGATCAAATTACTGATAATGCACTGATCACGTGCCTGATCATGCACTGATCACGAAGCTGATCATACACTGATCACGTGGCTGATCATACATTGATCACATGACTGTGCATGCACTCATCACGTGCCTGATCATACACTGATCACGTGGCTGATCATACACTGATCACATGACTGTGCATGCACTCATCACGTGGCTGATCATGCACTGATCACGTGGCTGATCATGCAGTGATCACGTGGCTGATCATACACTGATCATTTGGCTGATAATGCACTGATCACGTGGCTGATCATGCATTTATCACGTGGCTGATCATACACTGATCACGTGGCTGATCATGCACTGATTACGTGGCTGATCATACACTGATCACATGACTTATCATGCACTGATCAGGTGCCTGATCATGCACTGATCATTTGGCTGATCATACACTGATCCCGTGACTGCGCATGCACTGATCACGTGACTGATCATTCACTGTTCACCTGGCTATCATGCACTGATCATGTGTCTATCATGCACTAATCACGTGACTGCGCATGAACTGATCACTTACCTGTTCATGCACTGATTACGTGGCTATCATGCCCTGATCACGTGGCTGATCATGCACTGATCACATGACTGATTATGCACTGATCGTATAGCTATAACGCACTGATCACATGACTGGGCATGCCATGATCATGTGACTGATCATGCACTGATCACGTGCCTATCATGAACTGATCACGTGGCTGATCATGCACTGATCACGTGGCTATCATGCACTGATCATGTGGCTAATCATACATTGATCACCTAAATAATCATGCACTGATCACGGGGCGATATTGCACTGATCACGTGGCTGATAAGGCACTGATAACTTACCTATCATGCACTGATCACATGACTGCGCAAGAACTGATCACGTGGATATCATACACTGGACATGTGACAGATAATGCACTGATCACGTGACTGATCATGCACTGATCACGTGGCTGATCATGCACTGATCACGTAGCTATCATGCACTGATCACATGACTGCGCATGAACTGATCATGTGGATATCATACACTGATCAAGTGACATATCATGCAGTGATCACTTGAATGATCATGCACTGATCACGTGGCTATCAGGCACTGATCACGTGCCTGTTCATGCACTAATCAGGTTGTGGATCATGCACTGATCACGTGGCTGATAATACAGTGATCACGTGGCTGATCATGCACTGATCACATGGATGATCATACACTGATCACATGACTAATCATGCACTGATCACATGCCTGACCATGAACTGATGACGTGGCTGATCATACACTGATCATGAAGCTGATCATACACTGATCACGTGACTGTGCATGCACTCATCTCGTGGATGATATTGCACTGGTCACGTGGCTGATCATGCACTATTCACGTGTCTGATCGTACACTGATCACGTGGCTTATCATGCACAAATCACGTTTCTTATCATGCACTGATCAGGTTGCTATCATGCACTGATCACGTGGATGATCATACACTAATCACGTGACTGCACATGCACTGATCAAGTGACTGGTCATGCACTGTTCACGTGTCTATCATGCACTGATCACGTGACTGCACATGCACTGATCACGTAATTGTAGGCAATGCTCACGTGGCTATCATGCACTGCTCATGTTACTGAGCATGCACTGATCACGTAGCTATCATGCATTGATCACTTGGCTATCATGCACTGAACACGTGGCTGATCATACACTGATCACGTGACTGCACATACACTGATTACGTGGCTCATCATACAGTGATCACGTGGCTGATCATGCACTGGTTACGTGGCTGATTATGCCCTGATCTCGTAGCTATCATGCACTGATCACATGGCTATCATGCACTCATCACGTGGCTGATCATGCACTGATCACGTGACTGATCTTGCACTGATCTGGTGGCTATCATGCATTTATCACGTGGTTGATCATACACTGATCACGTGACTGATCATGCACTGATCACGTGGCTATCATGCACTGATCACTTGGCTATCATGCACTGATCACGTGGCTATCATGCACTGATCTTGTGGCTGATCATACACTAATCACGTGTCTGCACATGCACTGATCACGTTAGAGTTCATGCACTGATCACGTGGCTATCATGCACTGTTCACGTGTCTATCATGCACTGATCACGTGACTGCACATGCACTGATCACGTAATTGTAGGCAATGATCACCTGGCTATCATGCACTGCTCATGTTACTGAGCATGCACTGATCACGTAGCTATCATGCATTGATCACTTGGCTATCATGCACTGAACACCTGGCTGATCATACACTGGTCAGGTAACCGCACATGCACTGATCACATGGCTGATCATACAGTGATCACGTGGCTGATCATGCACTGGTTACGTGGTTGATCTAGCACTGATCTCGTAGCTATCATGCACTGATCACATGGCTATCATGCACTGATCCCGTGGCTGATAATGCCCTGGTCACGTGACTGATCATGCACTGGTCAACTGGCTATCGTGCACTGATCACGTGGATGATCATACACTGATCACCTGACTGATCATGCACTGATCACGTGCCTGATCATGCACTGATCATGTGACTGTGCATGCACTCATCACGTGGCTGATCATGCACTGATCACGTGGCTGATCATGCAATGATAACCTGGCTATCATAAACTGATCACGTGACTGATCATGCACTCTTCACTGGCCTGATCATGCACTGATCACCTGGCTGATAATGCACTGATCACGAAGCTGATCGTACACTGATCATGTGACTCTGCATGCACTGATAACGTGGCTGATCATGCACTGATCACGTGGTGATCATTCACTGATCACATGGCTGATCATACACTGATCAAATTTCTGATAATGCACTGATCACGTGCCTGATAATGCACTGATCAGAAAGCTGACCATACACTGATCACGTGACTGTGCATGCACTTATCACGTGGCTTATCATACACTGATCACGTGGTTGATCATGCACTGATCACGTGGCTGATCATACACTGATCACGTGACTTATCATGCACTGATCATGTGCCTGATCATACACTGATCACGTACATGATCATGCACTGATCATTTGGCTGATCGTACACTGATCACTTGACTGCTCATGCACTGATCACGTGACTGATCATGCACTGATCACTGGCTATCATGCACTGATCACGTGTCTATCATGCACTAATCATGTGATTGCCCATGAACTGATCACTTACCTGTTCATGCACTGATCACGTGGCTATCATTCACTGATCACGTGGCTGATCCTGCAATGATCACCTGACTGATTATGAACTGATTGTGTAGCTATCATGCACTGATCACATGAGTGCACATGCCAAGATCACGTGACTGATCATGCACTGATCAGGTGGCTAAACATACATTGATCACTTAACTAACCATGCACTGATCACGTGGCAATCTTGCACTGATGACGTAGATGATCATGCACTGATCACATAGCTATCATCCACTGAGCACATGACTGCCCATGAACTGATTCCGTGGCTATCATACACTGATCAAGCGACATATCATGCACTGATCACTTGACTAATCATGCACTGATCACGTGGATATCATGCACTGATCACGTGGCTGATCGTGCACTGATTAGCTGGCTATCATACACTGATCAAGTGACTGCTCATGCACTCTTCACGTACCTGATCATGCACTGATCACGTGGCTGACCATGCACTGATCACGAAGCTGATCATACACTGATCACGTGACTGTGCATGCACTGATTACGTGGCTGATCATACACTGATCACGTGGTGATCATTCACTGATCACGTGGCTGATCATGCACTAATCACCTTCTGGATCATGCACTGATCACGTGGCTGATCATACACTGATCACGTGGCTGATCATGCACTGATCACGTGGCTGATCATGCACTGATCACGTGGCTGATCATACTCTGATTACGAAGTTGATCATACACTGATCACGTGACTGCATCCACTGATCATTTGACTGTGCATGCACTGATCACATGGATGATCATGCACTGATTAATCATGTACTGGTCACTTGGCTATCATGCAGTGATCACGTGGCTGATCAGGAACTGATCACGTGCCTAATCATGCACAGGTCATGTGTCTGAATGTGGCTGATCATGTGATTGATCATGCGCTTTACACGTGGCTATCATGCACTGATGATGTGCCTCAGGAGGCAATAATCAAAGAGCTGAGCAGGCACAAATCACGCATTCAGCAGGCAATAATCATGGACATCACCTGTGATGAATCATGCTGCTCAGCTGGCAAAAGTCAAGCAGATGAGCAGGTAGGAATCACATGGCTCAGCTGGCAATTGTCAAGCAGATGAGAAGGCAGGAATCACGAAGCTCAGCTGGCAATAATAACGCAGATGAGCAGCCAGGAATCACGCAGCTCAACTGGCAATTATCAAGCCGATGAGCAGGCAGGAATCACGCATCTCAGCTGGCAATTATCTAACCGATGAGCAGGCAGGAATCAAGCAGCTCAGCTGGCTCTTGTCAAGCAGCTGAGCAGACAGGAAAAACGCAGCTCAGTAGGCCCTGATCACGTGACTGAGCACGCACTGTTCACGTGGCTGATCATACACTGATCACGTGCTTGATCATGCCCTGATCACATGGCTATCATTCACTGATCACTTGACTGTGCATGCACTGATCACGTGGATGATCATACAGTGATCACGTGACTGATCATGCACTAAAAAAATGGCTGATCATGCACTGATCACGTGACTGATCATGCATTGATCACGTGATTGATCATGCACTGATTAATCATGTACTGGTCACGTGGCTATCATGCACTGATCACGTGGCTGATCATACACTTATCACGTGGCTATCATGAACTGATCACATGGCTATCATGCACTGATTCCGTGGCTGATCATGCACTGATCATGTGGCTACCATGCACTGATCACGTGGCTGATCATGCACTATTCACATGGCTGATCATGCACTGATCACGAAGCTGAGCATACAATGATCAGGTGACTGTGCATGCACTCATTACGTGGCTGATCATGCACTGATCACGTGGCTGATCATGCCCTGATACCCTGGCTATCATACACTGATAAGGTGACTGATCATGCACTCTTTACGTGCCTGATCATGCACTGATCACATGACTGATCATGCACTGATCACGTACCTGATAATGCACTGATCATTTGGCTGATCATATACTGATAACGTTACTGTTCATGCACTGATCACGTGGCTATCAAGCACTGATCACGTGGCTGATAATGCACTTGTCACATGGATGATCATACACTGATAACGTGAGAGATCATGCACTGAATACATGACTGATCATGCACTGATCACGTGGCAATCATGCACTGATCACGTGAGTGCCCATGCACTGATTATGTGGATGATCATACACTGATCACCTGACTGATCATGCACTGATCACGGGACTGATCATGCACTGATCACGTGGCTATCATGCACTGATAATGTGACTGCGCATGCACTGATCATGGAACTGTAGGCAATGATCACTTGGCTATCATGCACTGATCACGTGGCTGATCATGCACTGATCATGTGACTGAGCATGCACCAATCACGTAGCTACCATGCATTGATCACTTGGCTATCATGCACTGATTACGTGGGTGATCATACACTATTAACCTGACTGCACATGCACTGATCACGTGGCTGATCATACAGTGATCACGTGGCTGATCATGCACTGATCACGTGGCTGATCATGGACTAATCACGTTGCTGATCATGCACTGGCCGGTGCTTATCATGCACTGATTACGTGGCTAATTATGCACTGATCACGTAGCTATCATGCACTGATCACATGGATATCATGCACTGTTCCCGTGGCTGATCATGCACTGATTACGTGACTGATCATGCACTGATCACGATGCTATCATGCACTGAACACGTGGCTGATCATACACTTATCATGTGGCTGATCATGACTGATCACGTGCCTGATCATGCACAGATCACGATGCTATCATGCACTGAACACGTGGCTGATCATACACTGATCATGTAACTGATCATGACTGATCACGTGCCCTATCATGCACTGATCACGTGTCTGATCGTGCAGTGATCACAAAGCTGATCATACACTGACCACGGGACTGTGCATGCACTGATCACTTGGCTGATCATGCACAGATCACCTGGCGGATCATGCACTGGTAACCTGGCTATCATACACTGATCACGTGACTGATCGTGCACCCTTCACGTGCCTGATCATGCACTGATCGAGTGCCTGACCATGCACTGATCACGCACTGATCACTTTGCTGATCATGCACTGATCACGTGGCTGATCATGTACTTTTCAGGTGCCTGTTCATGCACTGATCACGTGGCTGATCATGCACTGATCACGTGGCTGACCATACACTTATCACATGACTGATCAAGCACTGATCACGTGGATGATCATGCACTGATCATGTGACTGAGCAGGCAGCGATTAAGTACTACCATGCATTGATCACTTGGCTATCATGCAGTGATCACGTGGCTGATCATACACTGATCACGTGCCTGATCATGCACTGATCACGTGGCTATCATGCACTGATAATGTGACTGTGCATGCAGTGATCATGGAACTGTAGGCAATGATCACTTGGCTATCATGCACTGATCACGTGGCTGATCATGCACTGATCATGTGACTAAGCATGCACCAATCACATAGCTACCATGCATTGATCACTTGGCTATCATGCACTGATCACGTGGCTATCATGCACTGATCATGTGGCTAATCATACATTGATCACCTAAATAATCATGCACTGATCACGGGGCGATATTGCACTGATCACGTGGCTGATAAGGCACTGATAACTTACCTATCATGCACTGATCACATGACTGCGCAAGAACTGATCACATGGATATCATACACTGGACATGTGACAGATAATGCACTGATCACGTGACTGATCATGCACTGATCACGTGGCTGATCATGCACTGATCACGTAGCTATCATGCACTGATCACATGACTGCGCATGAACTGATCATGTGGATATCATACACTGATCAAGTGACATATCATGCAGTGATCACTTGAATGATCATGCACTGATCACGTGGCTATCAGGCACTGATCACGTGCCTGTTCATGCACTAATCAGGTTGTGGATCATGCACTGATCACGTGGCTGATAATACAGTGATCACGTGGCTGATCATGCACTGATCACATGGATGATCATACACTGATCACATGACTAATCATGCACTGATCACATGCCTGACCATGAACTGATGACGTGGCTGATCATACACTGATCATGAAGCTGATCATACACTGATCACGTGACTGTGCATGCACTCATCTCGTGGATGATATTGCACTGGTCACGTGGCTGATCATGCACTATTCACGTGTCTGATCGTACACTGATCACGTGGCTTATCATGCACAAATCACGTTTCTTATCATGCACTGATCAGGTTGCTATCATGCACTGATCACGTGGATGATCATACACTAATCACGTGACTGCACATGCACTGATCAAGTGACTGGTCATGCACTGTTCACGTGTCTATCATGCACTGATCACGTGACTGCACATGCACTGATCACGTAATTGTAGGCAATGCTCACGTGGCTATCATGCACTGCTCATGTTACTGAGCATGCACTGATCACGTAGCTATCATGCATTGATCACTTGGCTATCATGCACTGAACACGTGGCTGATCATACACTGATCACGTGACTGCACATACACTGATTACGTGGCTCATCATACAGTGATCACGTGGCTGATCATGCACTGGTTACGTGGCTGATTATGCCCTGATCTCGTAGCTATCATGCACTGATCACATGGCTATCATGCACTCATCACGTGGCTGATCATGCACTGATCACGTGACTGATCTTGCACTGATCTGGTGGCTATCATGCATTTATCACGTGGTTGATCATACACTGATCACGTGACTGATCATGCACTGATCACGTGGCTATCATGCACTGATCACTTGGCTATCATGCACTGATCACGTGGCTATCATGCACTGATCTTGTGGCTGATCATACACTAATCACGTGTCTGCACATGCACTGATCATGTTAGAGTTCATGCACTGATCACGTGGCTATCATGCACTGTTCACGTGTCTATCATGCACTGATCACGTGACTGCACATGCACTGATCACGTAATTGTAGGCAATGATCACCTGGCTATCATGCACTGCTCATGTTACTGAGCATGCACTGATCACGTAGCTATCATGCATTGATCACTTGGCTATCATGCACTGAACACCTGGCTGATCATACACTGGTCAGGTAACCGCACATGCACTGATCACATGGCTGATCATACAGTGATCACGTGGCTGATCATGCACTGGTTACGTGGTTGATCTAGCACTGATCTCGTAGCTATCATGCACTGATCACATGGCTATCATGCACTGATCCCGTGGCTGATAATGCCCTGGTCACGTGACTGATCATGCACTGGTCAACTGGCTATCGTGCACTGATCACGTGGATGATCATACACTGATCACCTGACTGATCATGCACTGATCACGTGCCTGATCATGCACTGATCATGTGACTGTGCATGCACTCATCACGTGGCTGATCATGCACTGATCACGTGGCTGATCATGCAATGATAACCTGGCTATCATAAACTGATCACGTGACTGATCATGCACTCTTCACTGGCCTGATCATGCACTGATCACCTGGCTGATAATGCACTGATCACGAAGCTGATCGTACACTGATCATGTGACTCTGCATGCACTGATAACGTGGCTGATCATGCACTGATCACGTGGTGATCATTCACTGATCACATGGCTGATCATACACTGATCAAATTTCTGATAATGCACTGATCACGTGCCTGATAATGCACTGATCAGAAAGCTGACCATACACTGATCACGTGACTGTGCATGCACTTATCACGTGGCTTATCATACACTGATCACGTGGTTGATCATGCACTGATCACGTGGCTGATCATACACTGATCACGTGACTTATCATGCACTGATCATGTGCCTGATCATACACTGATCACGTACATGATCATGCACTGATCATTTGGCTGATCGTACACTGATCACTTGACTGCTCATGCACTGATCACGTGACTGATCATGCACTGATCACTGGCTATCATGCACTGATCACGTGTCTATCATGCACTAATCATGTGATTGCCCATGAACTGATCACTTACCTGTTCATGCACTGATCACGTGGCTATCATTCACTGATCACGTGGCTGATCCTGCAATGATCACCTGACTGATTATGAACTGATTGTGTAGCTATCATGCACTGATCACATGAGTGCACATGCCAAGATCACGTGACTGATCATGCACTGATCAGGTGGCTAAACATACATTGATCACTTAACTAACCATGCACTGATCACGTGGCAATCTTGCACTGATGACGTAGATGATCATGCACTGATCACATAGCTATCATCCACTGAGCACATGACTGCCCATGAACTGATTCCGTGGCTATCATACACTGATCAAGCGACATATCATGCACTGATCACTTGACTAATCATGCACTGATCACGTGGATATCATGCACTGATCACGTGGCTGATCGTGCACTGATTAGCTGGCTATCATACACTGATCAAGTGACTGCTCATGCACTCTTCACGTACCTGATCATGCACTGATCACGTGGCTGACCATGCACTGATCACGAAGCTGATCATACACTGATCACGTGACTGTGCATGCACTGATTACGTGGCTGATCATACACTGATCACGTGGTGATCATTCACTGATCACGTGGCTGATCATGCACTAATCACCTTCTGGATCATGCACTGATCACGTGGCTGATCATACACTGATCACGTGGCTGATCATGCACTGATCACGTGGCTGATCATGCACTGATCACGTGGCTGATCATACTCTGATTACGAAGTTGATCATACACTGATCACGTGACTGCATCCACTGATCATTTGACTGTGCATGCACTGATCACATGGATGATCATGCACTGATTAATCATGTACTGGTCACTTGGCTATCATGCAGTGATCACGTGGCTGATCAGGAACTGATCACGTGCCTAATCATGCACAGGTCATGTGTCTGAATGTGGCTGATCATGTGATTGATCATGCGCTTTACACGTGGCTATCATGCACTGATGATGTGCCTCAGGAGGCAATAATCAAAGAGCTGAGCAGGCACAAATCACGCATTCAGCAGGCAATAATCATGGACATCACCTGTGATGAATCATGCTGCTCAGCTGGCAAAAGTCAAGCAGATGAGCAGGTAGGAATCACACGGCTCAGCTGGCAATTGTCAAGCAGATGAGAAGGCAGGAATCACGAAGCTCAGCTGGCAATAATAACGCAGATGAGCAGCCAGGAATCACGCAGCTCAACTGGCAATTATCAAGCCGATGAGCAGGCAGGAATCACGCATCTCAGCTGGCAATTATCTAACCGATGAGCAGGCAGGAATCAAGCAGCTCAGCTGGCTCTTGTCAAGCAGCTGAGCAGACAGGAAAAACGCAGCTCAGTAGGCCCTGATCACGTGACTGAGCACGCACTGTTCACGTGGCTGATCATACACTGATCACGTGCTTGATCATGCCCTGATCACATGGCTATCATTCACTGATCACTTGACTGTGCATGCACTGATCACGTGGATGATCATACAGTGATCACGTGACTGATCATGCACTAAAAAAATGGCTGATCATGCACTGATCACGTGACTGATCATGCATTGATCACGTGATTGATCATGCACTGATTAATCATGTACTGGTCACGTGGCTATCATGCACTGATCACGTGGCTGATCATACACTTATCACGTGGCTATCATGAACTGATCACATGGCTATCATGCACTGATTCCGTGGCTGATCATGCACTGATCATGTGGCTACCATGCACTGATCACGTGGCTGATCATGCACTATTCACATGGCTGATCATGCACTGATCACGAAGCTGAGCATACAATGATCAGGTGACTGTGCATGCACTCATTACGTGGCTGATCATGCACTGATCACGTGGCTGATCATGCCCTGATACCCTGGCTATCATACACTGATAAGGTGACTGATCATGCACTCTTTACGTGCCTGATCATGCACTGATCACATGACTGATCATGCACTGATCACGTACCTGATAATGCACTGATCATTTGGCTGATCATATACTGATAACGTTACTGTTCATGCACTGATCACGTGGCTATCAAGCACTGATCACGTGGCTGATAATGCACTTGTCACATGGATGATCATACACTGATAACGTGAGAGATCATGCACTGAATACATGACTGATCATGCACTGATCACGTGGCAATCATGCACTGATCACGTGAGTGCCCATGCACTGATTATGTGGATGATCATACACTGATCACCTGACTGATCATGCACTGATCACGGGACTGATCATGCACTGATCACGTGGCTATCATGCACTGATAATGTGACTGCGCATGCACTGATCATGGAACTGTAGGCAATGATCACTTGGCTATCATGCACTGATCACGTGGCTGATCATGCACTGATCATGTGACTGAGCATGCACCAATCACGTAGCTACCATGCATTGATCACTTGGCTATCATGCACTGATTACGTGGGTGATCATACACTATTAACCTGACTGCACATGCACTGATCACGTGGCTGATCATACAGTGATCACGTGGCTGATCATGCACTGATCACGTGGCTGATCATGGACTAATCACGTTGCTGATCATGCACTGGCCGGTGCTTATCATGCACTGATTACGTGGCTAATTATGCACTGATCACGTAGCTATCATGCACTGATCACATGGATATCATGCACTGTTCCCGTGGCTGATCATGCACTGATTACGTGACTGATCATGCACTGATCACGATGCTATCATGCACTGAACACGTGGCTGATCATACACTTATCATGTGGCTGATCATGACTGATCACGTGCCTGATCATGCACAGATCACGATGCTATCATGCACTGAACACGTGGCTGATCATACACTGATCATGTAACTGATCATGACTGATCACGTGCCCTATCATGCACTGATCACGTGTCTGATCGTGCAGTGATCACAAAGCTGATCATACACTGACCACGGGACTGTGCATGCACTGATCACTTGGCTGATCATGCACAGATCACCTGGCGGATCATGCACTGGTAACCTGGCTATCATACACTGATCACGTGACTGATCGTGCACCCTTCACGTGCCTGATCATGCACTGATCGAGTGCCTGATCATGCACTGATCACTTTGCTGATCATGCACTGATCACGTGGCTGATCATGTACTTTTCAGGTGCCTGTTCATGCACTGATCACGTGGCTGATCATGCACTGATCACGTGGCTGACCATACACTTATCACATGACTGATCAAGCACTGATCACGTGGATGATCATGCACTGATCATGTGACTGAGCAGGCAGCGATTAAGTACTACCATGCATTGATCACTTGGCTATCATGCAGTGATCACGTGGCTGATCATACACTGATCACGTGCCTGATCATGCACTGATCACGTGGCTATCATGCACTGATAATGTGACTGTGCATGCAGTGATCATGGAACTGTAGGCAATGATCACTTGGCTATCATGCACTGATCACGTGGCTGATCATGCACTGATCATGTGACTAAGCATGCACCAATCACATAGCTACCATGCATTGATCACTTGGCTATCATGCACTGATCACGTGGCTGATCATGCACTGATCACCTGACTGCACATGCACTGATCACGTGGCTGATCATACAGTGATCACGTGGCTGATCATGCACTGATCACGTGGCTGGTCATGCAATAATCGCGTTGCTGATCATGCACTGATCACGATGCTATCATGCACTGAACACGTGGCTGATCATACACTGATCATGTGACTGATCATGACTGATCACGTGCCTGATCATGCACTGATCACGTGTCTGATCATGCACTGATCACAAAGCTGATCATACACTGACCAAGGGACTGTGCATGCACTGATCACTTCGCTGATCATGCACAGATCACCTGGCTGATCATGCACTGGTAACCTGGCTATCATACACTGATCACGTGACTGATCGTGCACTCTTCACTGGCCTGATCATGCACTGATCACGTGACTGTGCATGCACTGATCACGTGGCTGATCATGTACTCTTCAGGTGCCTGTTCATGCACTGATCACGTGGCTGATCATGCACTGATCACCTCGCTGACCATACACTGATCACATGACTGATCAAGCACTGATCACGTGCCTGATCATGCACTGATCACGTGGCTGATCATACACTGATCACGAAGCTGATCACACACTGATCACGTAACTGTGCATGCACTGATCACGTGGCTGATCATGCACTGATCATGTGACTGAGCATGCACAGATCACGTACTATCATGCATTGATCACTTGGCTATCATGCACTGATCACGTGGCAGATCATACACTGATCAGGTGGCTGATCATGTACTGGTCAAGTGGCTATCATGCACTGATTACGCGGCTGATCATACAGAGATTACGTGGCTATCATGCAGTGATCACGTGGCTGATCATGCACTGATCACGTGACTGATCATGCACTGATCACGTGGCTATCATGCACTAATCATGTGGCTAATCTTACATTGATCACCTAAATAATCATGCACTGATCACCTGGCGATCTTGCACTGATCCCGTGGCTGATCAGGCACTGATAACTTAGCTATCATGAACTGATCACATGACTGGGCAAGAACTGATCACGTGGATATCATACACTGGACACGTGACAGATCATGCACTGATCACGTGACTGATCATGCACTGATCTGGTGGCTATCATGCATTGATCACGTGGTTGATCATACACTGTACACCTGACTGATCATGCACTGATCACGTGGCTATCATGCACTGATCACGTGGCTATCATGCACTGATCACTTGGCTATCATGCACTGATCACGTGGCTGATCATGCAGTGATCTGTTGGCTATCATGCACTGTTCACAGGCCTATCATGCACTGATCACCTGGATGATCATACACTGATGAAGTGGCTATCATGCACTGATCACGTGACTTTTCATGCACTGATCACGTGGTTATCATGCACTTTTCACGTGTCTATCATGCACTGATCACGTGCCTGATCATGCACTGATTACGTGGCTGAGCATGCACTGATCACGCGACTGTGCATGCACTGAAAACGTGGGTGATCATGCATTCATCACGTGGCTGATCATGCACTGATCACATGGCTGATAATACACTGTTCATGTGCCTGATCATGCACTAAATATGTTGCGGATAATGCAATGATCGTGTGGCTGATCATACACTGATCACGTGGCTGATCATATTCTGATCACGTGGCTGATCAGGCACTGAATAATCATGTACTGTTCACGTGGCTATCATGCACTGATCACGTGACTGATCATGCACTGATCACGTGGATATCATGCACTGCTCATGTGACTGAGCATGCACTGATCACTTAGCTATCATGCATTGATCACTTGGCTATCATGCACTGAACACGTGGCTGATCATACACTGATCACGTGACTGCATATGCACTGATCACGTGGCTGATCATACAGTGATCAAGTGGCTGATCATGCACTGATTACTTGGCTGATAATGCACAGATCTCGTAAGTATCATGCACTGATCCCATGGCTATCATGCACTGATCCCATGGCTGATCATGCAGTGATCACCTGACTGATCATGCACAGTCGTGGCTATCATGCACTGATCACGTGGCTGATCATACACTGATCACGTGACTGATCATGCACTCTTCACGTGCCTGATCATGCACTGATCACGTGGCTGATTATGCACTGATCACGAAGCTCATCATACACTGATCACGTGACTGTGCATGCACTGATCACGTGGCTTATGATGCACTGATCACGTGGCTGATCATGCATTGATCACGTGCCTGATCATACACTGATCACGTGGCTGATCATGCACTAATCACGTTGTGGATCATGCAGTGATCACGTGGCTGAAAATACAGTGATCACGTGGCTGATCATGGACTGATCACGTGCGTGACCATGAACTGCTCACGTGGCTGATCATGCACTGATCATGAAGCTGATCATACACTGATCACGTGACTGTCCATGTACTGGTCATGTTGCTGATATTGCCCTGATCATGGGGCTGATCATACACTGATCACGTGGCTGATAATGCACTAATCACGTTGCTTATCATGCTCTGCTCAGGTGGCTATCATGCACTGATCACGTGGCTAATCATGCACTGATCACGTGTCTCATCGTACACTTATCACGTGGCTGATCATGCACTAATCACGTTGCTTAACATGCACTGATCAGTTTGTTATCATGCACTGATCACGTGGCTGAACATACACTGATCATGGGACTGCGCATGCACTGATCACGTGATTGATAATGCACTGATCACGTGGCTATCATGCAATGATCACGTGTCTAGCATGCACTGAACACGTGGCTGATCATACACTGATCATGTGACTGATCATGACTGATCACGTGCCTGATCATGCACTGATCACGTGTCTGATCATGCACTGATCACATAGCTGATCATACACTGACCAAGGGACTGTGCATGCACTGATCACTTCGCTGATCATGCACAGATCACCTGGCTGATCATGCACTGGTAACCTGGCTATCATACACTGATCACGTGACTGATCGTGCACTCTTCACTGGCCTGATCATGCACTGATCACGTGACTGTGCATGCACTGATCACGTTGCTGATCATGCACTGATCACGTGGCTGATCATGTACTCTTCAGGTGCCTGTTCATGCACTGATCACGTGGCTGATCATGCACTGATCACCTCGCTGACCATACACTGATCACATGACTGATCAAGCACTGATCACGTGCCTGATCATGCACTGATCACGTGGCTGATCATACACTGATCACGAAGCTGATCACACACTGATCACGTAACTGTGCATGCACTGATCACGTGGCTGATCATGCACTGATCATGTGACTGAGCATGCACCGATCACGTACTATCATGCATTGATCACTTGGCTATCATGCACTGATCACGTGGCAGATCATACACTGATCAGGTGGCTGATCATGTACTGGTCAAGTGGCTATCATGCACTGATTACGCGGCTGATCATACAGAGATTACGTGGCTATCATGCAGTGATCACGTGGCTGATCATGCACTGATCACGTGACTGATCATGCACTGATCACGTGGCTATCATGCACTAATCATGTGGCTAATCTTACATTGATCACCTAAATAATCATGCACTGATCACCTGGCGATCTTGCACTGATCCCGTGGCTGATCAGGCACTGATAACTTAGCTATCATGAACTGATCACATGACTGGGCAAGAACTGATCACGTGGATATCATACACTGGACACGTGACAGATCATGCACTGATCACGTGACTGATCATGCACTGATCTGGTGGCTATCATGCATTGATCACGTGGTTGATCATACACTGTTCACCTGACTGATCATGCACTGATCACGTGGCTATCATGCACTGATCACGTGGCTATCATGCACTGATCACTTGGCTATCATGCACTGATCACGTGGCTGATCATGCAGTGATCTGTTGGCTATCATGCACTGTTCACAGGCCTATCATGCACTGATCACCTGGATGATCATACACTGATGAAGTGGCTATCATGCACTGATCACGTGACTTTTCATGCACTGATCACGTGGTTATCATGCACTTTTCACGTGTCTATCATGCACTGATCACTTGGCTATCATGCACTGATCACGTGGCTGATCATGCAGTGATCTGTTGGCTCTCATGCACTAATCACGTGCCTATCATGCACTTAGCACGTGGATGATCATACACTGATCACGGGGCTGATCATACACTGATAACGTGACTGATCATGCACTAATCAAGTGGCTATCATGCACTGATTACGTGGCTAGCATGAACTGATCACCTGGCTGATCATGCAGTGATCTGTTGGCTATCATGCACTGATCACGTGGTTATCATGCACTGATCACCTGGCTATCATGCACTGATCACTTGGCTAGCATGCACTGATCACGTGGCTGATCATGCAGTGATCTGTTGGTTCTCATGCACTGATCACGTGCCTATCATGCACTGAGCACTTGGATGATCATACACTGATCACGAGGCTGATCATACACTGATAACGTGACTGATCATGCAGTAATCAAGTGGCTATCATGCACTGATTACGTGGCTAGCATGCACTGATCACGTGAATGATCATGCAGTGATCACGTCGCTATCATGCACTGATCTCGAGATTGGGCATGCACTGATCACGAGGATGATCATACAGTGATCACGTTCAGATCATGCACTGAAGACGTGATTGATCATGCACTGATCATTTGGCTATCATGCACTGATCACGTTCCTATCATGCCCTGAACACGGGATGCACATGAACTGATCACGTACATGTAGGCAATGATCACGTGGGAATCATGCACTCCTCATGTGACTGAGCATGCACTGATCACGTAGCTATCATGCATTGATCACTTGGCTATCATGCACTGAACACGTGGCTGGTCATACACTGATCACGTGACTGCACATGCACTGATCACGTGGCTGATCATACAGTGATCACGTGGCTGACCATGCACTGATTTCGTGTCTGATCATGCACTGATCTCGTAGCTATCATGCACTGATCACGTGACTGTGCATGCACTGATCACGTGGCTGATCATGCACAGATCACGTGGCTTTTCATGCAATGATAGCCTGGCTATCATACACTGATCACGTGACTGATCATGCACTGATCACAAAGCTGATCATACACTGACCAAGGGACTGTGCATGCACTGATCACTTCGCTGATCATGCACAGATCACCTGGCTGATCATGCACTGGTAACCTGGCTATCATACACTGATCACGTGACTGATCGTGCACTCTTCACTGGCCTGATCATGCACTGATCACGTGACTGTGCATGCACTGATCACATTGCTGATCATGCACTGATCACGTGGCTGATCATGTACTCTTCAGGTGCCTGTTCATGCACTGATCACGTGGCTGATCATGCACTGATCACCTCGCTGACCATACACTGATCACATGACTGATCAAGCACTGATCACGTGCCTGATCATGCACTGATCACGTGGCTGATCATACACTGATCACGAAGCTGATCACACACTGATCACGTAACTGTGCATGCACTGATCACGTGGCTGATCATGCACTGATCATGTGACTGAGCATGCACCGATCACGTACTATCATGCATTGATCACTTGGCTATCATGCACTGATCACGTGGCAGATCATACACTGATCAGGTGGCTGATCATGTACTGGTCAAGTGGCTATCATGCACTGATTACGCGGCTGATCATACAGAGATTACGTGGCTATCATGCAGTGATCACGTGGCTGATCATGCACTGATCACGTGACTGATCATGCACTGATCACGTGGCTATCATGCACTAATCATGTGGCTAATCTTACATTGATCACCTAAATAATCATGCACTGATCACCTGGCGATCTTGCACTGATCCCGTGGCTGATCAGGCACTGATAACTTAGCTATCATGAACTGATCACATGACTGGGCAAGAACTGATCACGTGGATATCATACACTGGACACGTGACAGATCATGCACTGATCACGTGACTGATCATGCACTGATCTGGTGGCTATCATGCATTGATCACGTGGTTGATCATACACTGTACACCTGACTGATCATGCACTGATCACGTGGCTATCATGCACTGATCACGTGGCTATCATGCACTGATCACTTGGCTATCATGCACTGATCACGTGGCTGATCATGCAGTGATCTGTTGGCTATCATGCACTGTT
Source organism: Bos taurus (assembly GCF_002263795.3). Classification (NCBI taxonomy): domain Eukaryota; kingdom Metazoa; phylum Chordata; class Mammalia; order Artiodactyla; family Bovidae; genus Bos; species Bos taurus. Next base: position 43,247 of record NW_020192039.1, on the reverse strand, counting down.
CACAGGCCTATCATGCACTGATCACCTGGATGATCATACACTGATGAAGTGGCTATCATGCACTGATCACGTGACTTTTCATGCACTGATCACGTGGTTATCATGCACTTTTCACGTGTCTATCATGCACTGATCACTTGGCTATCATGCACTGATCACGTGGCTGATCATGCAGTGATCTGTTGGCTCTCATGCACTAATCACGTGCCTATCATGCACTTAGCACGTGGATGATCATACACTGATCACGAGGCTGATCATACACTGATAACGTGACTGATCATGCACTAATCAAGTGGCTATCATGCACTGATTACGTGGCTAGCATGAACTGATCACCTGGCTGATCATGCAGTGATCTGTTGGCAATCATGCACTGATCACGTGGTTATCATGCACTGATCACCTGGCTATCATGCACTGATCACTTGGCTAGCATGCACTGATCACGTGGCTGATCATGCAGTGATCTGTTGGTTCTCATGCACTGATCACGTGCCTATCATGCACTGAGCACTTGGATGATCATACACTGATCACGAGGCTGATCATACACTGATAACGTGACTGATCATGCAGTAATCAAGTGGCTATCATGCACTGATTACGTGGCTAGCATGCACTGATCACGTGAATGATCATGCAGTGATCACGTCGCTATCATGCACTGATCTCGAGATTGGGCATGCACTGATCACGAGGATGATCATACAGTGATCACGTTCAGATCATGCACTGAAGACGTGATTGATCATGCACTGATCATTTGGCTATCATGCACTGATCACGTTCCTATCATGCCCTGAACACGGGATGCACATGAACTGATCACGTACATGTAGGCAATGATCACGTGGGAATCATGCACTCCTCATGTGACTGAGCATGCACTGATCACGTAGCTATCATGCATTGATCACTTGGCTATCATGCACTGAACACGTGGCTGGGCATACACTGATCACGTGACTGCACATGCACTGATCACGTGGCTGATCATACAGTGATCACGTGGCTGACCATGCACTGATTTCGTGTCTGATCATGCACTGATCTCGTAGCTATCATGCACTGATCACGTGACTGTGCATGCACTGATCACGTGGCTGATCATGCACAGATCACGTGGCTTTTCATGCAATGATAGCCTGGCTATCATACACTGATCACGTGACTGATCATGCACTCTTCACTGGCCTGATCATGCACTGATCACGTGGCTGATCATGCAATGATCACGAAGCTAATCATACACTGATCACGTGACTGTGCCTGCACTGATCATGTGGCTGATCATGCATTAATCACGTGGGAGATCATGCACTGATCAAGTGGCTGATCATACACTGCTCACATGACTGATAATGCACTAAACACGTTGTGGATCATGCACTGATCACGTGGCTGATCATACAATGATCACGTGGCTGTTCATGCACTGATCACGTGGCTGATCATACACTGATCACGGGACTGTGCAGGCACTGATCACCTGGCTGCTCATGCACTGATCTCGTGGCTGATCATACACTGATCATGTGGCTGATCATACACTAATCACGTGGCTGATCATGCACTGATCACGTGGCTGATCATAAACTGATCACATGACTTATCATGCACTGATCAGGTGTCTGATCATGCACTGATCACGTACATGATCTTGCACTGATCATTTGGCTGATCATACACTGATCACGTGACTACGCATGCACTGATCACTTGGCTGATCATGCACTGATCACGAGGCTGATCATGCACTGATAACTGGACTATCACACACTGATCACGTGACTGATCATGCACTGAACACGTGGCTAATCATGCACTGATCAAGAAGCTGATCATACACTGATCACGTGACTGTGCATGCACTGATCACGAAGCTGATCATACACTGATCACATGACTGATCATGCACTGATCACGTGGCTGATCATGCAGTGACCATATGACTGATTATGCACTGATCGCTTAGCTATAATGCACTGATCACAAGAATGCACATGCCATGATCATGTGACTGATCATGCACTGATCACGTGGCTATCATGCACTGATCACGTGGTTAATCATGCACTGATCACGTGACTGATTATGCACTGATCGCGTAGCTATCATGCACTGATCACATGACTGCGCATGCCATGATCACGTGACTGATCATGCACTGATCACGTGGCTGTCATGCACTGATCATGTGGCTAATAATACATTGATCACCTAAATAATCATGCACTGATAACGGGGCGACCTTGCACTGATCACGTGGCTGATCAGGCACTGATAACTTAGCTATCATGCACTGATCACATGACTGTGCAAGAACTGACAACGTGGATATCATACACTGGACACGTGACAGATCATGCACTGATCACTTGACTGATCATGCACTGATCTGGTGGCTATCATGCATTGATCCCGTTGTTGATCATACAATGATCACGTGACTGATCATGCACTCATCACATGGCTATAATGCACTGATCACTTGGCTATCATGCACTGATCACGTGCCTATCATGCACTGATCACGTGGATGATCATACATTGATCACGAGGCTGATTATACACTGATCACGTGACTGATCATGCACTGATCAAGTGGCTATCATGCACTGATCACGTGGCTAGCATGCACTGATCACGTGAATGATCATGCAGTGATCACGTGACTGATTATGAACTGATTTCGTAGCTATCATGCACTGATCACATGACTGCCCATGCCATGATCACGTGACTGATCATGCACGGATCAGGTGGCTATCATGCACTGATCACGTGGCTGATCATACACTGATCATGTGGCTGATCATGCACTCATCACGTTGCGTATCCTTCACTCATCACGTGGCTGATCATGCACTGATCACGTGGCTGATGATGCACTAATCACGTGGCTAATCATACATTGATAACATAACTAATCATGCACTGATCCCTTGGCAATCTTGCACTGATCACGTGACTGATCATGCACTGATCTGGTGGCTACCATGCATTGATCCCGTGGTTGATCGTACACTGATCACGTGACTGATCATGCACTAGTCACGTGGCTGATCATACATTCAACACGTGACTGATCATGCACTGATCACCTGGCTATCCTGCACTGATAACGTAGCTGATCATGCACTGATCACGTGATTGATCATGCACTGAAGATGTGACTGATCATGCACTGATCACGTGGCTATCATGCACTGATCAAGTGGCTGATCATACTCTGCTCCCGAAACTGATCATGCACTGATCACGTGGCTGATCAGAAACTGATCACGTGGCTGAGCATACAGTGATAAGTGTCTGAATATTGCTGATCATGTTATTGATCATGCGGTGATCACTTGGGTATCGTGCACTGATCACCTGACTCCCATGCACTGATCATGTAACTGTAGGCAATGATCACATGGCTATCATGCAGTGATCACGTGGCTGATCATGCACTGATCACGTGACTGCACGTGCACTGATGACGTGGCTGATCATACAGTGATCACGTGACTGATCATGCACTGATCATGTGGCTGATCATGCACTAATCACGTTGCTGATCATGGACTGGTCAGGTGGCTATCATGCACTGATTATGGGGCTGATCATTCACTGATCACATGGCAATAATGCACTGATCACGTGTCTTATCAAACACTGATCACTTGACTGATCATGCACTGATCACGTGCCTGATCATGCACTGATCACGTGGCTGATCATGCACTGATCACGAAGCTGATCATACACTGATCACGAGACTGCATGCACTGATCATTTGGATGATCATGCACTGATCAAGGGGCTGATTATGCACTGATCACGTGGCTGATCATACAATGTTCACGTGACTGATAATGCACTGATCACGTGCCTGATCATGCACTGATTACGTGGCTGAGCATGCACTGATCATGAAGCTGATCATACACTGATCACGCGACTGTGCATGCACTGAAAACGTGGGTGATCATGCATTCATCACGTGGCTGATCATGCACTGATCACATGGCTGATAATACACTGTTCATGTGCCTGATCATGCACTAAATATGTTGCGGATAATGCAATGATCGTGTGGCTGATCATACACTGATCACGTGGCTGATCATATTCTGATCACGTGGCTGATCAGGCACTGAATAATCATGTACTGTTCACGTGGCTATCATGCACTGATCACGTGACTGATCATGCACTGATCACGTGGATATCATGCACTGCTCATGTGACTGAGCATGCACTGATCACTTAGCTATCATGCATTGATCACTTGGCTATCATGCACTGAACACGTGGCTGATCATACACTGATCACGTGACTGCATATGCACTGATCACGTGGCTGATCATACAGTGATCAAGTGGCTGATCATGCACTGATTACTTGGCTGATAATGCACAGATCTCGTAAGTATCATGCACTGATCCCATGGCTATCATGCACTGATCCCATGGCTGATCATGCAGTGATCACCTGACTGATCATGCACAGTCGTGGCTATCATGCACTGATCACGTGGCTGATCATACACTGATCACGTGACTGATCATGCACTCTTCACGTGCCTGATCATGCACTGATCACGTGGCTGATTATGCACTGATCACGAAGCTCATCATACACTGATCACGTGACTGTGCATGCACTGATCACGTGGCTTATGATGCACTGATCACGTGGCTGATCATGCATTGATCACGTGCCTGATCATACACTGATCACGTGGCTGATCATGCACTAATCACGTTGTGGATCATGCAGTGATCACGTGGCTGAAAATACAGTGATCACGTGGCTGATCATGGACTGATCACGTGCGTGACCATGAACTGCTCACGTGGCTGATCATGCACTGATCATGAAGCTGATCATACACTGATCACGTGACTGTCCATGTACTGGTCATGTTGCTGATATTGCCCTGATCATGGGGCTGATCATACACTGATCACGTGGCTGATAATGCACTAATCACGTTGCTTATCATGCTCTGCTCAGGTGGCTATCATGCACTGATCACGTGGCTAATCATGCACTGATCACGTGTCTCATCGTACACTTATCACGTGGCTGATCATGCACTAATCACGTTGCTTAACATGCACTGATCAGTTTGCTATCATGCACTGATCACGTGGCTGAACATACACTGATCATGGGACTGCGCATGCACTGATCACGTGATTGATAATGCACTGATCACGTGGCTATCATGCAATGATCACGTGTCTAGCATGCACTGAACACGTGGCTGATCATACACTGATCATGTGACTGATCATGACTGATCACGTGCCTGATCATGCACTGATCACGTGTCTGATCATGCACTGATCACAAAGCTGATCATACACTGACCAAGGGACTGTGCATGCACTGATCACTTCGCTGATCATGCACAGATCACCTGGCTGATCATGCACTGGTAACCTGGCTATCATACACTGATCACGTGACTGATCGTGCACTCTTCACTGGCCTGATCATGCACTGATCACGTGACTGTGCATGCACTGATCACGTTGCTGATCATGCACTGATCACGTGGCTGATCATGTACTCTTCAGGTGCCTGTTCATGCACTGATCACGTGGCTGATCATGCACTGATCACCTCGCTGACCATACACTGATCACATGACTGATCAAGCACTGATCACGTGCCTGATCATGCACTGATCACGTGGCTGATCATACACTGATCACGAAGCTGATCACACACTGATCACGTAACTGTGCATGCACTGATCACGTGGCTGATCATGCACTGATCATGTGACTGAGCATGCACCGATCACGTACTATCATGCATTGATCACTTGGCTATCATGCACTGATCACGTGGCAGATCATACACTGATCAGGTGGCTGATCATGTACTGGTCAAGTGGCTATCATGCACTGATTACGCGGCTGATCATACAGAGATTACGTGGCTATCATGCAGTGATCACGTGGCTGATCATGCACTGATCACGTGACTGATCATGCACTGATCACGTGGCTATCATGCACTAATCATGTGGCTAATCTTACATTGATCACCTAAATAATCATGCACTGATCACCTGGCGATCTTGCACTGATCCCGTGGCTGATCAGGCACTGATAACTTAGCTATCATGAACTGATCACATGACTGGGCAAGAACTGATCACGTGGATATCATACACTGGACACGTGACAGATCATGCACTGATCACGTGACTGATCATGCACTGATCTGGTGGCTATCATGCATTGATCACGTGGTTGATCATACACTGTTCACCTGACTGATCATGCACTGATCACGTGGCTATCATGCACTGATCACGTGGCTATCATGCACTGATCACTTGGCTATCATGCACTGATCACGTGGCTGATCATGCAGTGATCTGTTGGCTCTCATGCACTAATCACGTGCCTATCATGCACTTAGCACGTGGATGATCATACACTGATCACGAGGCTGATCATACACTGATAACGTGACTGATCATGCACTAATCAAGTGGCTATCATGCACTGATTACGTGGCTAGCATGAACTGATCACCTGGCTGATCATGCAGTGATCTGTTGGCTATCATGCACTGATCACCTGGCTATCATGCACTGATCACTTGGCTAGCATGCACTGATCACGTGGCTGATCATGCAGTGATCTGTTGGTTCTCATGCACTGATCACGTGCCTATCATGCACTCAGCACTTGGATGATCATACACTGATCACGAGGCTGATCATACACTGATAACGTGACTGATCATGCAGTAATCAAGTGGCTATCATGCACTGATTACGTGGCTAGCATGCACTGATCACGTGAATGATCATGCAGTGATCACGTCGCTATCATGCACTGATCTCGAGATTGGGCATGCACTGATCACGAGGATGATCATACAGTGATCACGTTCAGATCATGCACTGAAGACGTGATTGATCATGCACTGATCATTTGGCTATCATGCACTGATCACGTTCCTATCATGCCCTGAACACGGGATGCACATGAACTTATCACGTACATGTAGGCAATGATCACGTGGGAATCATGCACTCCTCATGTGACTGAGCATGCACTGATCACGTAGCTATCATGCATTGATCACTTGGCTATCATGCACTGAACACGTGGCTGGTCATACACTGATCACGTGACTGCACATGCACTGATCACGTGGCTGATCATACAGTGATCACGTGGCTGACCATGCACTGATTTCGTGTCTGATCATGCACTGATCTCGTAGCTATCATGCACTGATCACGTGACTGTGCATGCACTGATCACGTGGCTGATCATGCACAGATCACGTGGCTTTTCATGCAATGATAGCCTGGCTATCATACACTGATCACGTGACTGATCATGCACTCTTCACTGGCCTGATCGTGCACTGATCACGTGGCTGATCATGCAATGATCACGAAGCTAATCATACACTGATCACGTGACTGTGCCTGCACTGATCATGTGGCTGATCATGCATTAATCACGTGGGAGATCATGCACTGATCAAGTGGCTGATCATACACTGCTCACATGACTGATAATGCACTAAGCACGTTGTGGATCATGCACTGATCACGTGGCTGATCATACAATGATCACGTGGCTGTTCATGCACTGATCACGTGGCTGATCATACACTGATCACGGGACTGTGCAGGCACTGATCACCTGGCTGCTCATGCACTGATCTCGTGGCTGATCATACACTGATCATGTGGCTGATCATACACTAATCACGTGGCTGATCATGCACTGATCACGTGGCTGATGATGCACTAATCACGTGGCTAATCATACATTGATAACATAACTAATCATGCACTGATCCCTTGGCAATCTTGCACTGATCACGTGACTGATCATGCACTGATCTGGTGGCTACCATGCATTGATCCCGTGGTTGATCGTACACTGATCACGTGACTGATCATGCACTAGTCACATGGCTGATCATACATTCAACACGTGACTGATCATGCACTGATCACCTGGCTATCCTGCACTGATAACGTAGCTGATCATGCACTGATCACGTGATTGATCATGCACTGAAGACGTGACTGATCATGCACTGATCACGTGGCTATCATGCACTGATCAAGTGGCTGATCATACTCTGCTCCCGAAACTGATCATGCACTGATCACGTGGCTGATCAGAAACTGATCACGTGGCTGAGCATACAGTGATAAGTGTCTGAATATTGCTGATCATGTTATTGATCATGCGGTGATCACTTGGGTATCGTGCACTGATCACCTGACTCCCATGCACTGATCATGTAACTGTAGGCAATGATCACATGGCTATCATGCAGTGATCACGTGGCTGATCATGCACTGATCACGTGACTGCACGTGCACTGATGACGTGGCTGATCATACAGTGATCACGTGACTGATCATGCACTGATCATGTGGCTGATCATGCACTAATCACGTTGCTGATCATGGACTGGTCAGGTGGCTATCATGCACTGATTATGGGGCTGATCATTCACTGATCACATGGCAATAATGCACTGATCACCTGTCTTATCAAACACTGATCACTTGACTGATCATGCACTGATCACGTGCCTGATCATGCACTGATCACGTGGCTGATCATGCACTGATCACGAAGCTGATCATACACTGATCACGAGACTGCATGCACTGATCATTTGGATGATCATGCACTGATCAAGGGGCTGATTATGCACTGATCACGTGGCTGATCATACAATGTTCACGTGACTGATAATGCACTGATCACGTGCCTGATCATGCACTGATTACGTGGCTGAGCATGCACTGATCACGAAGCTGATCATACACTGATCACGCGACTGTGCATGCACTGAAAACGTGGGTGATCATGCATTCATCACGTGGCTGATCATGCACTGATCACATGGCTGATAATACACTGTTCATGTGCCTGATCATGCACTAAATATGTTGCGGATAATGCAATGATCGTGTGGCTGATCATACACTGATCACGTGGCTGATCATATTCTGATCACGTGGCTGATCAGGCACTGAATAATCATGTACTGTTCACGTGGCTATCATGCACTGATCACGTGACTGATCATGCACTGATCACGTGGATATCATGCACTGCTCATGTGACTGAGCATGCACTGATCACTTAGCTATCATGCATTGATCACTTGGCTATCATGCACTGAACACGTGGCTGATCATACACTGATCACGTGACTGCATATGCACTGATCACGTGGCTGATCATACAGTGATCAAGTGGCTGATCATGCACTGATTACTTGGCTGATAATGCACAGATCTCGTAAGTATCATGCACTGATCCCATGGCTATCATGCACTGATCCCATGGCTGATCATGCAGTGATCACCTGACTGATCATGCACAGTCGTGGCTATCATGCACTGATCACGTGGCTGATCATACACTGATCACGTGACTGATCATGCACTCTTCACGTGCCTGATCATGCACTGATCACGTGGCTGATTATGCACTGATCACGAAGCTCATCATACACTGATCACGTGACTGTGCATGCACTGATCACGTGGCTTATGATGCACTGATCACGTGGCTGATCATGCATTGATCACGTGCCTGATCATACACTGATCACGTGGCTGATCATGCACTAATCACGTTGTGGATCATGCAGTGATCACGTGGCTGAAAATACAGTGATCACGTGGCTGATCATGGACTGATCACGTGCGTGACCATGAACTGCTCACGTGGCTGATCATGCACTGATCATGAAGCTGATCATACACTGATCACGTGACTGTCCATGTACTGGTCATGTTGCTGATATTGCCCTGATCATGGGGCTGATCATACACTGATCACGTGGCTGATAATGCACTAATCACGTTGCTTATAATGCTCTGCTCAGGTGGCTATCATGCACTGATCACGTGGCTAATCATGCACTGATCACGTGTCTCATCGTACACTTATCACGTGGCTGATCATGCACTAATCACGTTGCTTAACATGCACTGATCAGTTTGCTATCATGCACTGATCACGTGGCTGAACATACACTGATCATGGGACTCCGCATGCACTGATCACGTGATTGATAATGCACTGATCACGTGGCTATCATGCAATGATCACGTGTCTAGCATGCACTGAACACGTGGCTGATCATACACTGATCATGTGACTGATCATGACTGATCACGTGCCTGATCATGCACTGATCACGTGTCTGATCATGCACTGATCACAAAGCTGATCATACACTGACCAAGGGACTGTGCATGCACTGATCACTTCGCTGATCATGCACAGATCACCTGGCTGATCATGCACTGGTAACCTGGCTATCATACACTGATCACGTGACTGATCGTGCACTCTTCACTGGCCTGATCATGCACTGATCACGTGACTGTGCATGCACTGATCACGTTGCTGATCATGCACTGATCACGTGGCTGATCATGTACTCTTCAGGTGCCTGTTCATGCACTGATCACGTGGCTGATCATGCACTGATCACCTCGCTGACCATACACTGATCACATGACTGATCAAGCACTGATCACGTGCCTGATCATGCACTGATCACGTGGCTGATCATACACTGATCACGAAGCTGATCACACACTGATCACGTAACTGTGCATGCACTGATCACGTGGCTGATCATGCACTGATCATGTGACTGAGCATGCACCGATCACGTACTATCATGCATTGATCACTTGGCTATCATGCACTGATCACGTGGCAGATCATACACTGATCAGGTGGCTGATCATGTACTGGTCAAGTGGCTATCATGCACTGATTACGCGGCTGATCATACAGAGATTACGTGGCTATCATGCAGTGATCACGTGGCTGATCATGCACTGATCACGTGACTGATCATGCACTGATCACGTGGCTATCATGCACTAATCATGTGGCTAATCTTACATTGATCACCTAAATAATCATGCACTGATCACCTGGCGATCTTGCACTGATCCCGTGGCTGATCAGGCACTGATAACTTAGCTATCATGAACTGATCACATGACTGGGCAAGAACTGATCACGTGGATATCATACACTGGACACGTGACAGATCATGCACTGATCACGTGACTGATCATGCACTGATCTGGTGGCTATCATGCATTGATCACGTGGTTGATCATACACTGTTCACCTGACTGATCATGCACTGATCACGTGGCTATCATGCACTGATCACGTGGCTATCATGCACTGATCACTTGGCTATCATGCACTGATCACGTGGCTGATCATGCAGTGATCTGTTGGCTATCATGCACTGTTCACAGGCCTATCATGCACTGATCACCTGGATGATCATACACTGATGAAGTGGCTATCATGCACTGATCACGTGACTTTTCATGCACTGATCACGTGGTTATCATGCACTTTTCACGTGTCTATCATGCACTGATCACTTGGCTATCATGCACTGATCACGTGGCTGATCATGCAGTGATCTGTTGGCTCTCATGCACTAATCACGTGCCTATCATGCACTTAGCACGTGGATGATCATACACTGATCACGAGGCTGATCATACACTGATAACGTGACTGATCATGCACTAATCAAGTGGCTATCATGCACTGATTACGTGGCTAGCATGAACTGATCACCTGGCTGATCATGCAGTGATCTGTTGGCTATCATGCACTGATCACGTGGTTATCATGCACTGATCACCTGGCTATCATGCACTGATCACTTGGCTAGCATGCACTGATCACGTGGCTGATCATGCAGTGATCTGTTGGTTCTCATGCACTGATCACGTGCCTATCATGCACTGAGCACTTGGATGATCATACACTGATCACGAGGCTGATCATACACTGATAACGTGACTGATCATGCAGTAATCAAGTGGCTATCATGCACTGATTACGTGGCTAGCATGCACTGATCACGTGAATGATCATGCAGTGATCACGTCGCTATCATGCACTGATCTCGAGATTGGGCATGCACTGATCACGAGGATGATCATACAGTGATCACGTTCAGATCATGCACTGAAGACGTGATTGATCATGCACTGATCATTTGGCTATCATGCACTGATCACGTTCCTATCATGCCCTGAACACGGGATGCACATGAACTGATCACGTACATGTAGGCAATGATCACGTGGGAATCATGCACTCCTCATGTGACTGAGCATGCACTGATCACGTAGCTATCATGCATTGATCACTTGGCTATCATGCACTGAACACGTGGCTGGTCATACACTGATCACGTGACTGCACATGCACTGATCACGTGGCTGATCATACAGTGATCACGTGGCTGACCATGCACTGATTTCGTGTCTGATCATGCACTGATCTCGTAGCTATCATGCACTGATCACGTGACTGTGCATGCACTGATCACGTGGCTGATCATGCACAGATCACGTGGCTTTTCATGCAATGATAGCCTGGCTATCATACACTGATCACGTGACTGATCATGCACTCTTCACTGGCCTGATCATGCACTGATCACGTGGCTGATCATGCAATGATCACGAAGCTAATCATACACTGATCACGTGACTGTGCCTGCACTGATCATGTGGCTGATCATGCATTAATCACGTGGGAGATCATGCACTGATCAAGTGGCTGATCATACACTGCTCACATGACTGATAATGCACTAAACACGTTGTGGATCATGCACTGATCACGTGGCTGATCATACAATGATCACGTGGCTGTTCATGCACTGATCACGTGGCTGATCATACACTGATCACGGGACTGTGCAGGCACTGATCACCTGGCTGCTCATGCACTGATCTCGTGGCTGATCATACACTGATCATGTGGCTGATCATACACTAATCACGTGGCTGATCATGCACTGATCACGTGGCTGATCATAAACTGATCACATGACTTATCATGCACTGATCAGGTGTCTGATCATGCACTGATCACGTACATGATCATGCACTGATCATTTGGCTGATCATACACTGATCACGTGACTACGCATGCACTGATCACTTGGCTGATCATGCACTGATCACGAGGCTGATCATGCACTGATAACTGGACTATCACACACTGATCACGTGACTGATCATGCACTGAACACGTGGCTAATCATGCACTGATCAAGAAGCTGATCATACACTGATCACGTGACTGTGCATGCACTGATCACGAAGCTGATCATACACTGATCACGTGACTGATCATGCACTGATCACGTGGCTGATCATGCAGTGATCATATGACTGATTATGCACTGATCGCTTAGCTATAATGCACTGATCACAAGAATGCACATGCCATGATCATGTGACTGATCATGCACTGATCACGTGGCTATCATGCACTGATCACGTGGTTAATCATGCACTGATCACGTGACTGATTATGCACTGATCGCGTAGCTATCATGCACTGATCACATGACTGCGCATGCCATGATCACGTGACTGATCATGCACTGATCACGTGGCTGTCATGCACTGATCATGTGGCTAATAATACATTGATCACCTAAATAATCATGCACTGATAACGGGGCGACCTTGCACTGATCACGTGGCTGATCAGGCACTGATAACTTAGCTATCATGCACTGATCACATGACTGTGCAAGAACTGACAACGTGGATATCATACACTGGACACGTGACAGATCATGCACTGATCACTTGACTGATCATGCACTGATCTGGTGGCTATCATGCATTGATCCCGTTGTTGATCATACAATGATCACGTGACTGATCATGCACTCATCACATGGCTATAATGCACTGATCACTTGGCTATCATGCACTGATCACGTGCCTATCATGCACTGATCACGTGGATGATCATACATTGATCACGAGGCTGATTATACACTGATCACGTGACTGATCATGCACTGATCAAGTGGCTATCATGCACTGATCACGTGGCTAGCATGCACTGATCACGTGAATGATCATGCAGTGATCACGTGACTGATTATGAACTGATTTCGTAGCTATCATGCACTGATCACATGACTGCCCATGCCATGATCACGTGACTGATCATGCACGGATCAGGTGGCTATCATGCACTGATCACGTGGCTGATCATACACTGATCATGTGGCTGATCATGCACTCATCACGTTGCGTATCCTTCACTCATCACGTGGCTGATCATGCACTGATCACGTGGCTGATGATGCACTAATCACGTGGCTAATCATACATTGATAACATAACTAATCATGCACTGATCCCTTGGCAATCTTGCACTGATCACGTGACTGATCATGCACTGATCTGGTGGCTACCATGCATTGATCCCGTGGTTGATCGTACACTGATCACGTGACTGATCATGCACTAGTCACGTGGCTGATCATACATTCAACACGTGACTGATCATGCACTGATCACCTGGCTATCCTGCACTGATAACGTAGCTGATCATGCACTGATCACGTGATTGATCATGCACTGAAGACGTGACTGATCATGCACTGATCACGTGGCTATCATGCACTGATCAAGTGGCTGATCATACTCTGCTCCCGAAACTGATCATGCACTGATCACGTGGCTGATCAGAAACTGATCACGTGACTGAGCATACAGTGATAAGTGTCTGAATATTGCTGATCATGTTATTGATCATGCGGTGATCACTTGGGTATCATGCACTGATCACCTGACTCCCATGCACTGATCATGTAACTGTAGGCAATGATCACATGGCTATCATGCAGTGATCACGTGGCTGATCATGCACTGATCACGTGACTGATCATGCACTGATCATGTGGCTGATCATGCACTAATCACGTTGCTGATCATGGACTGGTCAGGTGGCTATCATGCACTGATTATGGGGCTGATCATTCACTGATCACATGGCAATAATGCACTGATCACCTGTCTTATCAAACACTGATCACTTGACTGATCATGCACTGATCACGTGCCTGATCATGCACTGATCACGTGGCTGATCATGCACTGATCACGAAGCTGATCATACACTGATCACGAGACTGCATGCACTGATCATTTGGATGATCATGCACTGATCAAGGGGCTGATTATGCACTGATCACGTGGCTGATCATACAATGTTCACGTGACTGATAATGCACTGATCACGTGCCTGATCATGCACTGATTACGTGGCTGAGCATGCACTGATCACGAAGCTGATCATACACTGATCACGCGACTGTGCATGCACTGAAAACGTGGGTGATCATGCATTCATCACGTGGCTGATCATGCACTGATCACATGGCTGATAATACACTGTTCATGTGCCTGATCATGCACTAAATATGTTGCGGATAATGCAATGATCGTGTGGCTGATCATACACTGATCACGTGGCTGATCATATTCTGATCACGTGGCTGATCAGGCACTGAATAATCATGTACTGTTCACGTGGCTATCATGCACTGATCACGTGACTGATCATGCACTGATCACGTGGATATCATGCACTGCTCATGTGACTGAGCATGCACTGATCACTTAGCTATCATGCATTGATCACTTGGCTATCATGCACTGAACACGTGGCTGATCATACACTGATCACGTGACTGCATATGCACTGATCACGTGGCTGATCATACAGTGATCAAGTGGCTGATCATGCACTGATTACTTGGCTGATAATGCACAGATCTCGTAAGTATCATGCACTGATCCCATGGCTATCATGCACTGATCCCATGGCTGATCATGCAGTGATCACCTGACTGATCATGCACAGTCGTGGCTATCATGCACTGATCACGTGGCTGATCATACACTGATCACGTGACTGATCATGCACTCTTCACGTGCCTGATCATGCACTGATCACGTGGCTGATTATGCACTGATCACGAAGCTCATCATACACTGATCACGTGACTGTGCATGCACTGATCACGTGGCTTATGATGCACTGATCACGTGGCTGATCATGCATTGATCACGTGCCTGATCATACACTGATCACGTGGCTGATCATGCACTAATCACGTTGTGGATCATGCAGTGATCACGTGGCTGAAAATACAGTGATCACGTGGCTGATCATGGACTGATCACGTGCGTGACCATGAACTGCTCACGTGGCTGATCATGCACTGATCATGAAGCTGATCATACACTGATCACGTGACTGTCCATGTACTGGTCATGTTGCTGATATTGCCCTGATCATGGGGCTGATCATACACTGATCACGTGGCTGATAATGCACTAATCACGTTGCTTATCATGCTCTGCTCAGGTGGCTATCATGCACTGATCACGTGGCTAATCATGCACTGATCACGTGTCTCATCGTACACTTATCACGTGGCTGATCATGCACTAATCACGTTGCTTAACATGCACTGATCAGTTTGCTATCATGCACTGATCACGTGGCTGAACATACACTGATCATGGGACTGCGCATGCACTGATCACGTGATTGATAATGCACTGATCACGTGGCTATCATGCAATGATCACGTGTCTAGCATGCACTGAACACGTGGCTGATCATACACTGCTCACGTGACTGCACATGCACTAATCACGTGACTGCACATGCACTGATCACGTAATTGTATGCAATGATCACGTGGCTATCATGCACTGATCACGTGGCTAATCATGCACTGCTCATGTGACAGAGCATGCACTGATCACGTAGCTATCATGCATTGATCACTGGTCTATCATGTACTGATCACGTGACTGCACATGCAGTGATCACATAATTGTAGGCAATGATTACGTGGCTATCATGCACTGCTCATGTGACTGAGCATGCACTGATTACGTAGCTATCATGCATTGATCACTTGACTATCATGCACTGAACACGTGGCTGATCATACACTGATCACGTGACTGCACATGCACTGATCACGTGACTGATCATACAGTGATCACGTGGCTGATCATGCACTGATTACGTGGCTGATCATGCACTGATCTCATATCTATCATGCACTGATCACATGGCTATCATGCACTGATCACGTGGCTGATCATACACTGATCACGTGACTGACCATGCACTGATCACGAGTCTGATTATGCACTGATCACTTGGCTGATCATGCACTGATCACAAAGCTGATCATACACTGATCACGTGACTGTGCATGCACTGATCACGTGGCTGATCATGCACTGATCACGTGGCTGTTCATGCAATGATAACCTGGCTATCATACACTGATTATGTGTCTGATCATGCACTCTTCACTGGCCTTATCATGCACTGATCATGTGGCTGATCATGCAATGATCACGAAGCTGATCATACACTGATCACGTGACTGTGCCTGCACTGACCATGTGGTTGATCATGCACTGATCACGTGGGAGAGCATGAACTGGTCACGTGGCTGATCATACACTGATCACGTGACTGATCATGCACTAATCACTTTGCGTATTATGCAATGATCACGTGGCTGATCATACGCTGATCACGTGGCTGTTCATGCACTGATCACGTGGCTGAAATACACTGATCAAATTACTGATGATGCATTGATCACGTGCCTGATCATGCACTGATCACGAAGCTGGTCATACACTGATCACGTGGCTGATCATACACTGATCACGTGACTGATCATGCACTAATCACGTTGCGGATTATGCAATGATCACGTGGCTGTTCATGCACTGTTCACGTGGCTGAAATACACTGAACAAATTACTGATAATGCACTGATCACGTGCCTGTTCATGCACTGTTCACGAAGCTGATCATACACTGATCACGTGGCTGATCATACACTGATCACATGACTGTGCATGCACTGATCACGTGGCTGATCATGCACTGATCATTTGGCTGATAATGCACTGATCACGTGGCTGATCATGCACTGATCACGTGGCTGATCATACACTGATCACGTGGCTGATCATGCACTGATTACGTGGCTTATCATACACTGATCACATGACTTATCATGCACTGATCAGGTGCCTGATCATGCACTAATCACGTACCTGATCATGCACTGATCATTTGGCTGATCATACACTGATCCCGTGACTGCGCATGCACTGAACACTTGACTGATCATTCACTGATCACCTGGCTATAATGCACTGATCATGTGTCTATAATGCACTAATCACGTGACTGCGCATGAACTGATCACTTACCTGTTCATGCACTGATTACGTGGCTATCATGCACTGATCATGTGGCTGATCATGCAATGATCACGAAGCTGATCATACACTGATCGCGTGACTGTGCCTGCACTGATCATGTGGTTTATCATGCACTGATCACGTGGGAGATCATGAACTGATCACGTGGCTGATCATACACTGATCACGTGACTGATCATGCACTAATCACGTTGCGGATTATGCAATGATCACGTAGCTGTTCATGCACTGATTACGTGGCTGAAATACACTGATCAAATTACTGATAATGCACTGATCACGTGCCTGATCATGCACTGATCACGAAGCTGATCATACACTGATCACGTGGCTGATCATACATTGATCACATGACTGTGCATGCACTCATCACGTGCCTGATCATACACTGATCACGTGGCTGATCATACACTGATCACATGACTGTGCATGCACTCATCACGTGGCTGATCATGCACTGATCACGTGGCTGATCATGCAGTGATCACGTGGCTGATCATACACTGATCATTTGGCTGATAATGCACTGATCACGTGGCTGATCATGCATTTATCACGTGGCTGATCATACACTGATCACGTGGCTGATCATGCACTGATTACGTGGCTGATCATACACTGATCACATGACTTATCATGCACTGATCAGGTGCCTGATCATGCACTGATCATTTGGCTGATCATACACTGATCCCGTGACTGCGCATGCACTGATCACGTGACTGATCATTCACTGTTCACCTGGCTATCATGCACTGATCATGTGTCTATCATGCACTAATCACGTGACTGCGCATGAACTGATCACTTACCTGTTCATGCACTGATTACGTGGCTATCATGCCCTGATCACGTGGCTGATCATGCACTGATCACATGACTGATTATGCACTGATCGTATAGCTATAACGCACTGATCACATGACTGGGCATGCCATGATCATGTGACTGATCATGCACTGATCACGTGCCTATCATGAACTGATCACGTGGCTGATCATGCACTGATCACGTGGCTATCATGCACTGATCATGTGGCTAATCATACATTGATCACCTAAATAATCATGCACTGATCACGGGGCGATATTGCACTGATCACGTGGCTGATAAGGCACTGATAACTTACCTATCATGCACTGATCACATGACTGCGCAAGAACTGATCACGTGGATATCATACACTGGACATGTGACAGATAATGCACTGATCACGTGACTGATCATGCACTGATCACTTGACAATCTTGCACTGATCACGTGGCTGATCATGCACTGATCACGTAGCTATCATGCACTGATCACATGACTGCGCATGAACTGATCATGTGGATATCATACACTGATCAAGTGACATATCATGCAGTGATCACTTGAATGATCATGCACTGATCACGTGGCTATCAGGCACTGATCACGTGCCCGTTCATGCACTAATCAGGTTGTGGATCATGCACTGATCACGTGGCTGATAATACAGTGATCACGTGGCTGATCATGCACTGATCACATGGATGATCATACACTGATCACATGACTAATCATGCACTGATCACATGCCTGACCATGAACTGATGACGTGGCTGATCATACACTGATCATGAAGCTGATCATACACTGATCACGTGACTGTGCATGCACTCATCTCGTGGATGATATTGCACTGGTCACGTGGCTGATCATGCACTATTCACGTGTCTGATCGTACACTGATCACGTGGCTTATCATGCACAAATCACGTTTCTTATCATGCACTGATCAGGTTGCTATCATGCACTGATCACGTGGATGATCATACACTAATCACGTGACTGCACATGCACTGATCAAGTGACTGGTCATGCACTGTTCACGTGTCTATCATGCACTGATCACGTGACTGCACATGCACTGATCACGTAATTGTAGGCAATGCTCACGTGGCTATCATGCACTGCTCATGTTACTGAGCATGCACTGATCACGTAGCTATCATGCATTGATCACTTGGCTATCATGCACTGAACACGTGGCTGATCATACACTGATCACGTGACTGCACATACACTGATTACGTGGCTCATCATACAGTGATCACGTGGCTGATCATGCACTGGTTACGTGGCTGATAATGCCCTGATCTCGTAGCTATCATGCACTGATCACATGGCTATCATGCACTCATCACGTGGCTGATCATGCACTGATCACGTGACTGATCTTGCACTGATCACGTGGCTATCATGCACTGATCACTTGGCTATCATGCACTGATCACGTGGCTATCATGCACTGATCTTGTGGCTGATCATACACTAATCACGTGTCTGCACATGCACTGATCACGTTAGAGTTCATGCACTGATCACGTGGCTATCATGCACTGTTCACGTGTCTATCATGCACTGATCACGTGACTGCACATGCACTGATCACGTAATTGTAGGCAATGATCACCTGGCTATCATGCACTGCTCATGTTACTGAGCATGCACTGATCACGGAGCTATCATGCATTGATCACTTGGCTATCATGCACTGAACACCTGGCTGATCATACACTGGTCAGGTAACCGCACATGCACTGATCACATGGCTGATCATACAGTGATCACGTGGCTGATCATGCACTGGTTACGTGGTTGATCTAGCACTGATCTCGTAGCTATCATGCACTGATCACATGGCTATCATGCACTGATCCCGTGGCTGATAATGCCCTGGTCACGTGACTGATCATGCACTGGTCAACTGGCTATCGTGCACTGATCACGTGGATGATCATACACTGATCACCTGACTGTGCATGCACTCATCACGTGGCTGATCATGCAATGATAACCTGGCTATCATAAACTGATCACGTGACTGATCATGCACTCTTCACTGGCCTGATCATGCACTGATCACCTGGCTGATAATGCACTGATCACGAAGCTGATCGTACACTGATCATGTGACTCTGCATGCACTGATAATGTGGCTGATCATGCACTGATCACGTGGTGATCATTCACTGATCACATGGCTGATCATACACTGATCAAATTTCTGATAATGCACTGATCACGTGCCTGATAATGCACTGATCAGAAAGCTGACCATACACTGATCACGTGACTGTGCATGCACTTATCACGTGGTTGATCATGCACTGATCACGTGGCTGATCATACACTGATCACGTGGCTGATCATACACTGATCACGTGACTTATCATGCACTGATCATGTGCCTGATCATACACTGATCACGTACATGATCATGCACTGATCATTTGGCTGATCGTACACTGATCACTTGACTGCTCATGCACTGATCACGTGACTGATCATGCACTGATCACTGGCTATCATGCACTGATCACGTGTCTATCATGCACTAATCATGTAATTCCCATGAACTGATCACTTACCTGTTCATGCACTGATCACGTGGCTATCATTCACTGATCACGTGGCTGATCCTGCAATGATCACCTGACTGATTATGAACTGATTGTGTAGCTATCATGCACTGATCACATGAGTGCACATGCCAAGTTCACGTGACCGATCATGCACTGATCAGGTGGCTAAACATACATTGGTCACTTATCTAACCATGCACTGATCACGTGGCAATCTTGCACTGATGACGTAGATGATCATGCACTGATCACATAGCTATCATCCACTGAGCACATGACTGCCCATGAACTGATTCCGTGGCTATCATACACTGATCAAGCGACATATCATGCACTGATCACTTGACTAATCATGCACTGATCACGTGGATATCATGCACTGATCACGTGGCTGATCATGCACTGATCACGTGGCTGATCGTGCACTGATTAGCTGGCTATCATACACTGATCAAGTGACTGCTCATGCACTCTTCACGTACCTGATCATGCACTGATCACGTGGCTGACCATGCACTGATCACGAAGCTGATCATACACTGATCACGTGACTGTGCATGCACTGATTACGTGGCTGATCATACACTGATCACGTGGTGATCATTCACTGATCACGTGGCTGATCATGCACTAATCACCTTCTGGATCATGCACTGATCACGTGGCTGATCATACACTGATCACATGGCTGATCATGCACTGATCACGTGGCTGATCATGCACTGATTACGAAGTTGATCATACACTGATCACGTGACTGCATCCACTGATCATTTGACTGTGCATGCACTGATCACATGGATGATCATGCACTGATTAATCATGTACTGGTCACTTGGCTATCATGCAGTGATCACGTGGCTGATCAGGAACTGATCACGTGCCTAATCATGCACAGGTCATGTGACTGAATGTGGCTGATCATGTGATTGATCATGCGCTTTACACGTGGCTATCATGCACTGATGATGTGCCTCAGGAGGCAATAATCAAAGAGCTGAGCAGGCACAAATCACGCATTCAGCAGGCAATAATCATGGACATCACCTGTGATGAATCATGCTGCTCAGCTGGCAAAAGTCAAGCAGATGAGCAGGTAGGAATCACACGGCTCAGCTGGCAATTGTCAAGCAGATGAGAAGGCAGGAGTCACGAAGCTCAGCTGGCAATAATAACGCAGATGAGCAGCCAGGAATCACGCAGCTCAACTGGCAATTATCAAGCCGATGAGCAGGCAGGAATCACGCAGCTCAGCTGGCGATTATCAAGACGATGAGCACGCAGGAATCAAGCAGCTCAGCTGGCTCTTGTCAAGCAGCTGAGCAGACAGGAAAAACGCAGCTCAGTAGGCCCTGATCACGTGACTGAGCACGCACTGTTCACGTGGCTGATCATACACTGATCACGTGCTTGTTCATGCCCTGATCACATGGCTATCATTCACTGATCACTTGACTGTGCATGCACTGATCACGTGGATGATCATACAGTGATCACGTGACTGATCATGCACTAAAAAAATGGCTGATCATGCACTGATCACGTGACTGATCATGCATTGATCACGTGATTGATCATGCACTGATTAATCATGTACTGGTCACGTGGCTATCATGCACTGATCACGTGGCTGATCATACACTTATCACGTGGCTATCATGAACTGATCACATGGCTATCATGCACTGATTCCGTGGCTGATCATGCACTGATCATGTGGCTACCATGCACTGATCACGTGGCTGATCATGCACTATTTACATGGCTGATCATGCACTATTCACATGGCTGATCATGCACTGATCACGAAGCTGAGCATACAATGATCAGGTGACTGTGCATGCACTCATTACGTGGCTGATCATGCACTGATCACGTGGCTGATCATGCCCTGATACCCTGGCTATCATACACTGATAAGGTGACTGATCATGCACTCTTTACGTGCCTGATCATGCACTGATCACATGACTGATCATGCACTGATCACGTACCTGATAATGCACTGATCATTTGGCTGATCATATACTGATAACGTTACTGTTCATGCACTGATCACGTGGCTATCAAGCACTGATCACGTGGCTGATAATGCACTTGTCACATGGATGATCATACACTGATAACGTGAGAGATCATGCACTGAGTACATGACTGATCATGCACTGATCACGTGGCAATCATGCACTGATCACGTGAGTGCCCATGCACTGATTATGTGGATGATCATACACTGATCACCTGACTGATCATGCACTGATCACGGGACTGATCATGCACTGATCACGTGGCTATCATGCACTGATAATGTGACTGCGCATGCACTGATCATGGAACTGTAGGCAATGATCACTTGGCTATCATGCACTGATCACGTGGCTGATCATGCACTGATCATGTGACTGAGCATGCACCAATCACGTAGCTACCATGCATTGATCACTTGGCTATCATGCACTGATTACGTGGGTGATCATACACTATTAACCTGACTGCACATGCACTGATCATGTGGCTGATCATACAGTGATCACGTGGCTGATCATGCACTGATCACGTGGCTGATCATGGACTAATCACGTTGCTGATCATGCACTGGCCGGTGCTTATCATGCACTGATTACGTGGCTAATTATGCACTGATCACGTAGCTATCATGCACTGATCACATGGATATCATGCACTGTTCCCGTGGCTGATCATGCACTGATTATGTGACTGATCATGCACTGATCACGATGCTATCATGCACTGAACACGTGGCTGATCATACACTTATCATGTGGCTGATCATGACTGATCACGTGCCTGATCATGCACAGATCACGATGCTATCATGCACTGAACACGTGGCTGATCATACACTGATCATGTAACTGATCATGACTGATCACGTGCCCTATCATGCACTGATCACGTGTCTGATCGTGCAGTGATCACAAAGCTGATCATACACTGACCACGGGACTGTGCATGCACTGATCACTTGGCTGATCATGCACAGATCACCTGGCGGATCATGCACTGGTAACCTGGCTATCATACACTGATCACGTGACTGATCGTGCACCCTTCACGTGCCTGATCATGCACTGATCGAGTGCCTGATCATGCACTGATCACTTTGCTGATCATGCACTGATCACGTGGCTGATCATGTACTTTTCAGGTGCCTGTTCATGCACTGATCACGTGGCTGATCATGCACTGATCACGTGGCTGACCATACACTTATCACATGACTGATCAAGCACTGATCACGTGGATGATCATGCACTGATCATGTGACTGAGCAGGCAGCGATTAAGTACTACCATGCATTGATCACTTGGCTATCATGCAGTGATCACGTGGCTGATCATACACTGATCACGTGCCTGATCATGCACTGATCACGTGGCTATCATGCACTGATAATGTGACTGTGCATGCAGTGATCATGGAACTGTAGGCAATGATCACTTGGCTATCATGCACTGATCACGTGGCTGATCATGCACTGATCATGTGACTAAGCATGCACCAATCACATAGCTACCATGCATTGATCACTTGGCTATCATGCACTGATCACGTGGCTGATCATGCACTGATCACCTGACTGCACATGCACTGATCACGTGGCTGATCATACAGTGATCACGTGGCTGATCATGCACTGATCACGTGGCTGGTCATGCAATAATCGCGTTGCTGATCATGCACTGATCACGATGCTATCATGCACTGAACACGTGGCTGATCATACACTGATCATGTGACTGATCATGACTGATCACGTGCCTGATCATGCACTGATCACGTGTCTGATCATGCACTGATCACAAAGCTGATCATACACTGACCAAGGGACTGTGCATGCACTGATCACTTCGCTGATCATGCACAGATCACCTGGCTGATCATGCACTGGTAACCTGGCTATCATACACTGATCACGTGACTGATCGTGCACTCTTCACTGGCCTGATCATGCACTGATCACGTGACTGTGCATGCACTGATCACGTGGCTGATCATGTACTCTTCAGGTGCCTGTTCATGCACTGATCACGTGGCTGATCATGCACTGATCACCTCGCTGACCATACACTGATCACATGACTGATCAAGCACTGATCACGTGCCTGATCATGCACTGATCACGTGGCTGATCATACACTGATCACGAAGCTGATCACACACTGATCACGTAACTGTGCATGCACTGATCACGTGGCTGATCATGCACTGATCATGTGACTGAGCATGCACCGATCACGTACTATCATGCATTGATCACTTGGCTATCATGCACTGATCACGTGGCAGATCATACACTGATCAGGTGGCTGATCATGTACTGGTCAAGTGGCTATCATGCACTGATTACGCGGCTGATCATACAGAGATTACGTGGCTATCATGCAGTGATCACGTGGCTGATCATGCACTGATCACGTGACTGATCATGCACTGATCACGTGGCTATCATGCACTAATCATGTGGCTAATCTTACATTGATCACCTAAATAATCATGCACTGATCACCTGGCGATCTTGCACTGATCCCGTGGCTGATCAGGCACTGATAACTTAGCTATCATGAACTGATCACATGACTGGGCAAGAACTGATCACGTGGATATCATACACTGGACACGTGACAGATCATGCACTGATCACGTGACTGATCATGCACTGATCTGGTGGCTATCATGCATTGATCACGTGGTTGATCATACACTGTTCACCTGACTGATCATGCACTGATCACGTGGCTATCATGCACTGATCACGTGGCTATCATGCACTGATCACTTGGCTATCATGCACTGATCACGTGGCTGATCATGCAGTGATCTGTTGGCTATCATGCACTGTTCACAGGCCTATCATGCACTGATCACCTGGATGATCATACACTGATGAAGTGGCTATCATGCACTGATCACGTGACTTTTCATGCACTGATCACGTGGTTATCATGCACTTTTCACGTGTCTATCATGCACTGATCACTTGGCTATCATGCACTGATCACGTGGCTGATCATGCAGTGATCTGTTGGCTCTCATGCACTAATCACGTGCCTATCATGCACTTAGCACGTGGATGATCATACACTGATCACGAGGCTGATCATACACTGATAACGTGACTGATCATGCACTAATCAAGTGGCTATCATGCACTGATTACGTGGCTAGCATGAACTGATCACCTGGCTGATCATGCAGTGATCTGTTGGCTATCATGCACTGATCACGTGGTTATCATGCACTGATCACCTGGCTATCATGCACTGATCACTTGGCTAGCATGCACTGATCACGTGGCTGATCATGCAGTGATCTGTTGGTTCTCATGCACTGATCACGTGCCTATCATGCACTGAGCACTTGGATGATCATACACTGATCACGAGGCTGATCATACACTGATAACGTGACTGATCATGCAGTAATCAAGTGGCTATCATGCACTGATTACGTGGCTAGCATGCACTGATCACGTGAATGATCATGCAGTGATCACGTCGCTATCATGCACTGATCTCGAGATTGGGCATGCACTGATCACGAGGATGATCATACAGTGATCACGTTCAGATCATGCACTGAAGACGTGATTGATCATGCACTGATCATTTGGCTATCATGCACTGATCACGTTCCTATCATGCCCTGAACACGGGATGCACATGAACTGATCACGTACATGTAGGCAATGATCACGTGGGAATCATGCACTCCTCATGTGACTGAGCATGCACTGATCACGTAGCTATCATGCATTGATCACTTGGCTATCATGCACTGAACACGTGGCTGGTCATACACTGATCACGTGACTGCACATGCACTGATCACGTGGCTGATCATACAGTGATCACGTGGCTGACCATGCACTGATTTCGTGTCTGATCATGCACTGATCTCGTAGCTATCATGCACTGATCACGTGACTGTGCATGCACTGATCACGTGGCTGATCATGCACAGATCACGTGGCTTTTCATGCAATGATAGCCTGGCTATCAT
Organism: Bos taurus; assembly: GCF_002263795.3. Taxonomy (NCBI): domain Eukaryota; kingdom Metazoa; phylum Chordata; class Mammalia; order Artiodactyla; family Bovidae; genus Bos; species Bos taurus. The sequence goes on along the minus strand of NW_020192039.1, from coordinate 15,664 downwards.
ACACTGATCACGTGACTGATCATGCACTCTTCACTGGCCTGATCATGCACTGATCACGTGGCTGATCATGCAATGATCACGAAGCTAATCATACACTGATCACGTGACTGTGCCTGCACTGATCATGTGGCTGATCATGCATTAATCACGTGGGAGATCATGCACTGATCAAGTGGCTGACCATACACTGCTCACATGACTGATAATGCACTAAACACGTTGTGGATCATGCACTGATCACGTGGCTGATCATACAATGATCACGTGGCTGTTCATGCACTGATCACGTGGCTGATCATACACTGATCACGGGACTGTGCAGGCACTGATCACCTGGCTGCTCATGCACTGATCTCGTGGCTGATCATACACTGATCATGTGGCTGATCATACACTAATCACGTGGCTGATCATGCACTGATCACGTGGCTGATCATAAACTGATCACATGACTTATCATGCACTGATCAGGTGTCTGATCATGCACTGATCACGTACATGATCATGCACTGATCATTTGGCTGATCATACACTGATCACGTGACTACGCATGCACTGATCACTTGGCTGATCATGCACTGATCACGAGGCTGATCATGCACTGATAACTGGACTATCACACACTGATCACGTGACTGATCATGCACTGAACACGTGGCTAATCATGCACTGATCAAGAAGCTGATCATACACTGATCACGTGACTGTGCATGCACTGATCACGAAGCTGATCATACACTGATCACGTGACTGATCATGCACTGATCACGTGGCTGATCATGCAGTGATCATATGACTGATTATGCACTGATCGCTTAGCTATAATGCACTGATCACAAGAATGCACATGCCATGATCATGTGACTGATCATGCACTGATCACGTGGCTATCATGCACTGATCACGTGGTTAATCATGCACTGATCACGTGACTGATTATGCACTGATCGCGTAGCTATCATGCACTGATCACATGACTGCGCATGCCATGATCACGTGACTGATCATGCACTGATCACGTGGCTGTCATGCACTGATCATGTGGCTAATAATACATTGATCACCTAAATAATCATGCACTGATAACGGGGCGACCTTGCACTGATCACGTGGCTGATCAGGCACTGATAACTTAGCTATCATGCACTGATCACATGACTGTGCAAGAACTGACAACGTGGATATCATACACTGGACACGTGACAGATCATGCACTGATCACTTGACTGATCATGCACTGATCTGGTGGCTATCATGCATTGATCCCGTTGTTGATCATACAATGATCACGTGACTGATCATGCACTCATCACATGGCTATAATGCACTGATCACTTGGCTATCATGCACTGATCACGTGCCTATCATGCACTGATCACGTGGATGATCATACATTGATCACGAGGCTGATTATACACTGATCACGTGACTGATCATGCACTGATCAAGTGGCTATCATGCACTGATCACGTGGCTAGCATGCACTGATCACGTGAATGATCATGCAGTGATCACGTGACTGATTATGAACTGATTTCGTAGCTATCATGCACTGATCACATGACTGCCCATGCCATGATCACGTGACTGATCATGCACGGATCAGGTGGCTATCATGCACTGATCACGTGGCTGATCATACACTGATCATGTGGCTGATCATGCACTCATCACGTTGCGTATCCTTCACTCATCACGTGGCTGATCATGCACTGATCACGTGGCTGATGATGCACTAATCACGTGGCTAATCATACATTGATAACATAACTAATCATGCACTGATCCCTTGGCAATCTTGCACTGATCACGTGACTGATCATGCACTGATCTGGTGGCTACCATGCATTGATCCCGTGGTTGATCGTACACTGATCACGTGACTGATCATGCACTAGTCACGTGGCTGATCATACATTCAACACGTGACTGATCATGCACTGATCACCTGGCTATCCTGCACTGATAACGTAGCTGATCATGCACTGATCACGTGATTGATCATGCACTGAAGACGTGACTGATCATGCACTGATCACGTGGCTATCATGCACTGATCAAGTGGCTGATCATACTCTGCTCCCGAAACTGATCATGCACTGATCACGTGGCTGATCAGAAACTGATCACGTGACTGAGCATACAGTGATAAGTGTCTGAATATTGCTGATCATGGTATTGATCATGCGGTGATCACTTGGGTATCGTGCACTGATCACCTGACTCCCATGCACTGATCATGTAACTGTAGGCAATGATCACATGGCTATCATGCAGTGATCACGTGGCTGATCATGCACTGATCACGTGACTGCACGTGCACTGATGACGTGGCTGATCATACAGTGATCACGTGACTGATCATGCACTGATCATGTGGCTGATCATGCACTAATCACGTTGCTGATCATGGACTGGTCAGGTGGCTATCATGCACTGATTATGGGGCTGATCATTCACTGATCACATGGCAATAATGCACTGATCACCTGTCTTATCAAACACTGATCACTTGACTGATCATGCACTGATCACGTGCCTGATCATGCACTGATCACGTGGCTGATCATGCACTGATCACGAAGCTGATCATACACTGATCACGAGACTGCATGCACTGATCATTTGGATGATCATGCACTGATCAAGGGGCTGATTATGCACTGATCACGTGGCTGATCATACAATGTTCACGTGACTGATAATGCACTGATCACGTGCCTGATCATGCACTGATTACGTGGCTGAGCATGCACTGATCACGAAGCTGATCATACACTGATCACGCGACTGTGCATGCACTGAAAACGTGGGTGATCATGCATTCATCACGTGGCTGATCATGCACTGATCACATGGCTGATAATACACTGTTCATGTGCCTGATCATGCACTAAATATGTTGCGGATAATGCAATGATCGTGTGGCTGATCATACACTGATCACGTGGCTGATCATATTCTGATCACGTGGCTGATCAGGCACTGAATAATCATGTACTGTTCACGTGGCTATCATGCACTGATCACGTGACTGATCATGCACTGATCACGTGGATATCATGCACTGCTCATGTGACTGAGCATGCACTGATCACTTAGCTATCATGCATTGATCACTTGGCTATCATGCACTGAACACGTGGCTGATCATACACTGATCACGTGACTGCATATGCACTGATCACGTGGCTGATCATACAGTGATCAAGTGGCTGATCATGCACTGATTACTTGGCTGATAATGCACAGATCTCGTAAGTATCATGCACTGATCCCATGGCTATCATGCACTGATCCCATGGCTGATCATGCAGTGATCACCTGACTGATCATGCACAGTCGTGGCTATCATGCACTGATCACGTGGCTGATCATACACTGATCACGTGACTGATCATGCACTCTTCACGTGCCTGATCATGCACTGATCACGTGGCTGATTATGCACTGATCACGAAGCTCATCATACACTGATCACGTGACTGTGCATGCACTGATCACGTGGCTTATGATGCACTGATCACGTGGCTGATCATGCATTGATCACGTGCCTGATCATACACTGATCACGTGGCTGATCATGCACTAATCACGTTGTGGATCATGCAGTGATCACGTGGCTGAAAATACAGTGATCACGTGGCTGATCATGGACTGATCACGTGCGTGACCATGAACTGCTCACGTGGCTGATCATGCACTGATCATGAAGCTGATCATACACTGATCACGTGACTGTCCATGTACTGGTCATGTTGCTGATATTGCCCTGATCATGGGGCTGATCATACACTGATCACGTGGCTGATAATGCACTAATCACGTTGCTTATCATGCTCTTCTCAGGTGGCTATCATGCACTGATCACGTGGCTAATCATGCACTGATCACGTGTCTCATCGTACACTTATCACGTGGCTGATCATGCACTAATCACGTTGCTTAACATGCACTGATCAGTTTGCTATCATGCACTGATCACGTGGCTGAACATACACTGATCATGGGACTGCGCATGCACTGATCACGTGATTGATAATGCACTGATCACGTGGCTATCATGCAATGATCACGTGTCTAGCATGCACTGAACACGTGGCTGATCATACACTGCTCACGTGACTGCACATGCACTAATCACGTGACTGCACATGCACTGATCACGTAATTGTATGCAATGATCACGTGGCTATCATGCACTGATCACGTGGCTAATCATGCACTGCTCATGTGACAGAGCATGCACTGATCACGTAGCTATCATGCATTGATCACTGGTCTATCATGTACTGATCACGTGACTGCACATGCAGTGATCACATAATTGTAGGCAATGATTACGTGGCTATCATGCACTGCTCATGTGACTGAGCATGCACTGATTACGTAGCTATCATGCATTGATCACTTGACTATCATGCACTGAACACGTGGCTGATCATACACTGATCACGTGACTGCACATGCACTGATCACGTGACTGATCATACAGTGATCACGTGGCTGATCATGCACTGATTACGTGGCTGATCATGCACTGATCTCATATCTATCATGCACTGATCACATGGCTATCATGCACTGATCACGTGGCTGATCATACACTGATCACGTGACTGACCATGCACTGATCACGAGTCTGATTATGCACTGATCACTTGGCTGATCATGCACTGATCACAAAGCTGATCATACACTGATCACGTGACTGTGCATGCACTGATCACGTGGCTGATCATGCACTGATCACGTGGCTGTTCATGCAATGATAACCTGGCTATCATACACTGATTATGTGTCTGATCATGCACTCTTCACTGGCCTTATCATGCACTGATCATGTGGCTGATCATGCAATGATCACGAAGCTGATCATACACTGATCACGTGACTGTGCCTGCACTGACCATGTGGTTGATCATGCACTGATCACGTGGGAGAGCATGAACTGATCACGTGGCTGATCATACACTGATCACGTGACTGATCATGCACTAATCACTTTGCGTATTATGCAATGATCACGTGGCTGATCATACGCTGATCACGTGGCTGTTCATGCACTGATCACGTGGCTGAAATACACTGATCAAATTACTGATGATGCATTGATCACGTGCCTGATCATGCACTGATCACGAAGCTGGTCATACACTGATCACGTGGCTGATCATACACTGATCACGTGACTGATCATGCACTAATCACGTTGCGGATTATGCAATGATCACGTGGCTCTTCATGCACTGTTCACGTGGCTGAAATACACTGAACAAATTACTGATAATGCACTGATCACGTGCCTGTTCATGCACTGTTCACGAAGCTGATCATACACTGATCACGTGGCTGATCATACACTGATCACATGACTGTGCATGCACTGATCACGTGGCTGATCATGCACTGATCATTTGGCTGATAATGCACTGATCACGTGGCTGATCATGCACTGATCACGTGGCTGATCATACACTGATCACGTGGCTGATCATGCACTGATCACGTGGCTATCATGCACTGATCAAGTGGCTGATCATACTCTGCTCCCGAAACTGATCATGCACTGATCACGTGGCTGATCAGAAACTGATCACGTGACTGAGCATACAGTGATAAGTGTCTGAATATTGCTGATCATGGTATTGATCATGCGGTGATCACTTGGGTATCATGCACTGATCACCTGACTCCCATGCACTGATCATGTAACTGTAGGCAATGATCACATGGCTATCATGCAGTGATCACGTGGCTGATCATGCACTGATCACGTGACTGCACGTGCACTGATGACGTGGCTGATCATACAGTGATCACGTGACTGATCATGCACTGATCATGTGGCTGATCATGCACTAATCACGTTGCTGATCATGGACTGGTCAGGTGGCTATCATGCACTGATTATGGGGCTGATCATTCACTGATCACATGGCAATAATGCACTGATCACCTGTCTTATCAAACACTGATCACTTGACTGATCATGCACTGATCACGTGCCTGATCATGCACTGATCACGTGGCTGATCATGCACTGATCACGAAGCTGATCATACACTGATCACGAGACTGCATGCACTGATCATTTGGATGATCATGCACTGATCAAGGGGCTGATTATGCACTGATCACGTGGCTGATCATACAATGTTCACGTGACTGATAATGCACTGATCACGTGCCTGATCATGCACTGATTACGTGGCTGAGCATGCACTGATCACGAAGCTGATCATACACTGATCACGCGACTGTGCATGCACTGAAAACGTGGGTGATCATGCATTCATCACGTGGCTGATCATGCACTGATCACATGGCTGATAATACACTGTTCATGTGCCTGATCATGCACTAAATATGTTGCGGATAATGCAATGATCGTGTGGCTGATCATACACTGATCACGTGGCTGATCATATTCTGATCACGTGGCTGATCAGGCACTGAATAATCATGTACTGTTCACGTGGCTATCATGCACTGATCACGTGACTGATCATGCACTGATCACGTGGATATCATGCACTGCTCATGTGACTGAGCATGCACTGATCACTTAGCTATCATGCATTGATCACTTGGCTATCATGCACTGAACACGTGGCTGATCATACACTGATCACGTGACTGCATATGCACTGATCACGTGGCTGATCATACAGTGATCAAGTGGCTGATCATGCACTGATTACTTGGCTGATAATGCACAGATCTCGTAAGTATCATGCACTGATCCCATGGCTATCATGCACTGATCCCATGGCTGATCATGCAGTGATCACCTGACTGATCATGCACAGTCGTGGCTATCATGCACTGATCACGTGGCTGATCATACACTGATCACGTGACTGATCATGCACTCTTCACGTGCCTGATCATGCACTGATCACGTGGCTGATTATGCACTGATCACGAAGCTCATCATACACTGATCACGTGACTGTGCATGCACTGATCACGTGGCTTATGATGCACTGATCACGTGGCTGATCATGCATTGATCACGTGCCTGATCATACACTGATCACGTGGCTGATCATGCACTAATCACGTTGTGGATCATGCAGTGATCACGTGGCTGAAAATACAGTGATCACGTGGCTGATCATGGACTGATCACGTGCGTGACCATGAACTGCTCACGTGGCTGATCATGCACTGATCATGAAGCTGATCATACACTGATCACGTGACTGTCCATGTACTGGTCATGTTGCTGATATTGCCCTGATCATGGGGCTGATCATACACTGATCACGTGGCTGATAATGCACTAATCACGTTGCTTATCATGCTCTTCTCAGGTGGCTATCATGCACTGATCACGTGGCTAATCATGCACTGATCACGTGTCTCATCGTACACTTATCACGTGGCTGATCATGCACTAATCACGTTGCTTAACATGCACTGATCAGTTTGCTATCATGCACTGATCACGTGGCTGAACATACACTGATCATGGGACTGCGCATGCACTGATCACGTGATTGATAATGCACTGATCACGTGGCTATCATGCAATGATCACGTGTCTAGCATGCACTGAACACGTGGCTGATCATACACTGCTCACGTGACTGCACATGCACTAATCACGTGACTGCACATGCACTGATCACGTAATTGTATGCAATGATCACGTGGCTATCATGCACTGATCACGTGGCTAATCATGCACTGCTCATGTGACAGAGCATGCACTGATCACGTAGCTATCATGCATTGATCACTGGTCTATCATGTACTGATCACGTGACTGCACATGCAGTGATCACATAATTGTAGGCAATGATTACGTGGCTATCATGCACTGCTCATGTGACTGAGCATGCACTGATTACGTAGCTATCATGCATTGATCACTTGACTATCATGCACTGAACACGTGGCTGATCATACACTGATCACGTGACTGCACATGCACTGATCACGTGACTGATCATACAGTGATCACGTGGCTGATCATGCACTGATTACGTGGCTGATCATGCACTGATCTCATATCTATCATGCACTGATCACATGGCTATCATGCACTGATCACGTGGCTGATCATACACTGATCACGTGACTGACCATGCACTGATCACGAGTCTGATTATGCACTGATCACTTGGCTGATCATGCACTGATCACAAAGCTGATCATACACTGATCACGTGACTGTGCATGCACTGATCACGTGGCTGATCATGCACTGATCACGTGGCTGTTCATGCAATGATAACCTGGCTATCATACACTGATTATGTGTCTGATCATGCACTCTTCACTGGCCTTATCATGCACTGATCATGTGGCTGATCATGCAATGATCACGAAGCTGATCATACACTGATCACGTGACTGTGCCTGCACTGACCATGTGGTTTGATCATGCACTGATCACGTGGGAGAGCATGAACTGATCACGTGGCTGATCATACACTGATCACGTGACTGATCATGCACTAATCACTTTGCGTATTATGCATGATCACGTGGCTGATCATACGCTGATCACGTGGCTGTTCATGCACTGATCACGTGGCTGAAATACACTGATCAAATTACTGATGATGCATTGATCACGTGCCTGATCATGCACTGATCACGAAGCTGGTCATACACTGATCACGTGGCTGATCATACACTGATCACGTGACTGATCATGCACTAATCACGTTGCGGATTATGCAATGATCACGTGGCTCTTCATGCACTGTTCACGTGGCTGAAATACACTGAACAAATTACTGATAATGCACTGATCACGTGCCTGTTTCATGCACTGTTCACGAAGCTGATCATACACTGATCACGTGGCTGATCATACACTGATCACATGACTGTGCATGCAATGATCACGTGGCTGATCATGCACTGATCATTTGGCTGATAATGCACTGATCACGTGGCTGATCATGCACTGATTCACGTGGCTGATCATACACTGATCAACGTGGCTGATCATGCACTGATCACGTGGCTATCATGCACTGATCAAGTGGCTGATCATACTCTGCTCCCGAAACTGATCATGCACTGATCACGTGGCTGATCAGAAACTGATCACGTGACTGAGCCATACAGTGATAAGTGTCTGAATATTGCTGATCATGGTATTGATGCATGCGGTGATCACTTGGGTATCATGCACTGATCACCTGACTCCCATACACTGATCATGTAACTGTAGGCAATGATCACATGGCTATCATGCAGTGATCACGTGGCTGATCATGCACTGATCACAGTGACTGCACGTGCACTGATGACGTGGCTGATCATACAGTGATCACGTGACTGATCATGCACTGATCATGTGGCTGATCATGCACTAATCACGTTGCTGATCATGGACTGGTCAGGTGGCTATCATGCACTGATTATGGGGCTGATCATTCACTGATCACATGGCCAATAATGCACTGATCACCTGTCTTATCAAACACTGATCACTTGACTGATCATGCACTGATCACGTGCCTGATCATGCACTGATCACGTGGCTGATCATGCACTGATCACGAAGCTGATCATACACTGATCACGAGACTGCATGCACTGATCATTTGGATGATCATGCACTGATCAAGGGGCTGATTATGCACTGATCACGTGGCTGATCATACAATGTTCACGTGACTGATAATGCACTGATCACGTGCCTGATCATGCACTGATTACGTGGCTGAGCATGCACTGATCACGAAGCTGATCATACACTGATCACGCGACTGTGCATGCACTGAAAACGTGGGTGATCATGCATTCATCACGTGGCTGATCATGCACTGATCACATGGCTGATAATACACTGTTCATGTGCCCTGATCATGCACTAAATATGTTGCGATAATGCAATGATCGTGTGGCTGATCATAGCACTGATCACGGTGGCTGATCATTTCTGATCACGTGGCTGATCAGGCACTGATAATCATGTACTGTTCACGTGGCTATCATGCACTGATCACGTGACTGATCATGCACTGATCACAGTGGATATCATGCAATGCTCCATGTGACTGAGCATGCACTGACACTTAGCTATCATGCATTGATCACTTGGCTATCATGCACTGAACCGTGGCTGATCATACACTGATCACGTGACTGCATATGCACTGATCACGTGGCTGATCATACAGTGATCAAGTGGCTGATCATGCACTGATTACTTGGCTGATAATGCACAGATCTCGTAAGTATCATGCACTGATCCCATGGCTATCATGCACTGATCCCATGGCTGATCATGCAGTGATCACCTGACTGATCATGCACAGTCGTGGCTATCATGCACTGATCACTGGCTGATCATACACTGATCACGTGACTGATCATGCACTCTTCACGTGCCTGATCATGCACTGATCACGTGGCTGATTATGCACTGATCACGAAGCTCATCATACACTGATCACGTGACTGTGCATGCACTGATCACGTGGCTTATGATGCACTGATCACGTGGCTGATCATGCATTGATCACGTGCCTGATCATACACTGATCACGTGGCTGATCATGCACTAATCACGTTGTGGATCATGCAGTGATCACGTGGCTGAAAATACAGTGATCACGTGCTGATCATGGACTGATCACGTGCGTGACCATGAACTGCTCACGTGGCTGATCATGCACTGATCATGAAGCTGATCATACACTGATCACGTGACTGTCCATGTACTGGTCATGTTGCTGATATTGCCCTGATCATGGGGCTGATCATACACTGATCACGTGGCTGATAATGCACTAATCACGTTGCTTATCATGCTCTTCTCAGGTGGCTATCATGCACTGATCACGTGGCTAATCATGCACTGATCACGTGTCTCATCGTACACTTATCACGTGGCTGATCATGCACTAATCACGTTGCTTAACATGCACTGATCAGTTTGCTATCATGCACTGATCACGTGGCTGAACATACACTGATCATGGGACTGCGCATGCACTGATCACGTGATTGATAATGCACTGATCACGTGGCTATCATGCAATGATCACGTGTCTAGCATGCACTGAACACGTGGCTGATCATACACTGCTCACGTGACTGCACATGCACTAATCACGTGACTGCACATGCACTGATCACGTAATTGTATGCAATGATCACGTGGCTATCATGCACTGATCACGTGGCTAATCATGCACTGCTCATGTGACAGAGCATGCACTGATCACGTAGCTATCATGCATTGATCACTGGTCTATCATGTACTGATCACGTGACTGCACATGCAGTGATCACATAATTGTAGGCAATGATTACGTGGCTATCATGCACTGCTCATGTGACTGAGCATGCACTGATTACGTAGCTATCATGCATTGATCACTTGACTATCATGCACTGAACAAGTGGCTGATCATACACTGATCACGTGACTGCACATGCACTGATCACGTGTCTGATCATACAGTGATCACGTGGCTGATCATGCACTGATTACGTGGCTGATCATGCACTGATCTCATATCTATCATGCACTGATCACATGGCTATCATGCACTGATCACGTGGCTGATCATACACTGATCACGTGACTGACCAGCACTGATCACGAGTCTGATTATGCACTGATCACTTGGCTGATCATGCACTGATCACAAAGCTGATCATACACTGATCACGTGACTGTGCATGCACTGATCACGTGGCTGGGCTGATCATGCACTGATCAACGTGGTGTTCAATGCAATGATGAACCTGGCTATCATACACTGATTATGTGTCTGATCATGCACTCTTCACTGGCGCTTATCATGCCCTGATCATGTGGCTGATCATGCAATGATCGACTGAAGCTGATCATACACTGATCACGTGGACTGTGCTGCATGGACCATGTGTTGATCATGCACTGATCACGTGGGAGAGCATGAACTGCATCACGTGGCTGATCATACAACTTGATCACGTGACTGATCGATGCACTAATCACTTTGCGTATTATGCAATGATCACGGTGGCTGATCATACGCTTGATCACCGTGGCTGTTCATGCACTGATCACGTGGCTGAAATACACTGATCAAATTAGCTGATGCTGCATTGATTCACTGCCTGATCATGCACTGATCACGAAAGCTGGGTCATACCACTGATCACGTGCTGATCATCACTGATCACGTGACTGATAACATGCACTAGACAGTTGGCGGATTTGCAAATGATACGTGGCTCTTCATGGCACTGTTCAACTGGCTTGATAATACACTGCACAAATTACTGATAATGCACTGGATCACGTGCCTGGTTCATGGCACTGTTCACGAGCTGATCACTACACTGATCAACTGTGGCTGATCATACACTGATCATGCTGTGCATGCACTGATCACGTGGTGATCATGCACTGATCATTTGCTGACATAATGCACTGATCACGTGGCTGATCAATGCACTGATCACTGTTGCTGATCATACTACTGGCTGATCAGTGGAACCGGATCAACGTATCACGTGCATCTCCCTTGATAGTGGCTGATCATACTCTCTCCCGAAACTGATCATGGCACTGATCACGTGGCTGATCAGAAACTGATCACGTGACTGAGCATACGTGATAAGTGTCTGAATATTGTGATCATGGTAATTGATCATGCGGTGATCAGACTGGGTATCATGCACTGATCACGCTGACTCATTTGCACTGATAGTAAGCTGTAGGCAATGATCAAATGGCTATCATGCAGTGATCACGTGGCTGATCATGCACTGATCGTTGACTTGCACGTGCACTGATGACGTGGCGATCATAAGTGGATCACGTGACTGATCATGCCTGATCATGTGGTGATCAATGCACTATCACGTTGCTGATCATGGACTGGTCAGGTGGCATCATGCACTGATTATGGGGGCTGACATTCACTGATAACATGGAATAATTGCACTGATCACGCTGTCTTATAACACTGTCACTTGACTGATTCATGCACTGATCACGTTGCCTGATCATCACTGATCACGTGGCTGATCATGCACGACAGTACCTTCTATCAGGGCATGATACAAAGCTGACATCACGAAAGACTGGGAGCTGATGCACTGATCATTTGATGATCATGCACTGATCCAAGGGCTGATTATGCAACTGATCACGTGGCTGATCATACAAATGTTCACTGTGATGATAATGCAACTATCACGTGCCTGATCATGCCTGATTACGTGGCTGAGCATAGCACTGATCACGAAGTCTGGGATTCATCACTGATCACGGCGACTGTGCAATGGCACTGAAACGTGGGTGATCATGCCATTCCATCACGTGGCTTGGATCATGGCACTGATACATGGTGAATCAATACATCTGTTCAATTGTGCTGTCCATGCACTAAATACTGTTGCGGATATGCAAGATGAATCGTGTGGCTGATCAACACTGATTCACGTGGCTGATTATTAGTTCTGATCACCGTAGGCTGATCATGAGGTACCACTGAAATAGATCATGGTACTGGTATCACGCTAGGCTATTCAAATGCACAAATAGAATGCTACGTTGACTGATCCATGCAACTATTGCATCGATCCAACGTGGTAATATCCATCACTGCTCATGTGACTGAGCAACTTGATCACATCAGATAGCGACTGTAATCACTATGTTGCTATCATGCATTGAAATGGCACTGATACATCACTGATTCAGACATATAGCATGAAAAACACGTGGTACTGCCACATACACCTGGCGTGAACATGACTGATAATTCAGTCGATCAACTAGTGTGCGGGCTGATCATGCCATGCTAAACGATGGTGATCTTGGCCTGACTAATGGCATAATCAGACTCTGCGTAAGTATCATCGCACTGATGCCCATGGCTATCATGCACGTGTCCAGTGATCATGTACCAGATGATCACGCATGACCACCAACTGAGTCATTTTAGCACAGTCGTGTATCATGCATGATACGTGGGCTGATCATAGCACTGTAATCTACGTGACTTGACTCTTAGCACTCTTTCAGGTGCCATCGGATCATGCACTGATCGTGGCTGATATGGCACTGATCAGAAGCTCATCATACAATGATCACGTGACTGGTGCATGCAGATACGTGGCTTATGACTGCACTGATCAGTGCTGTCATGCATTGAATGCACGTGCTTGATCATACACTGATCACGTGGCTGATCATGCACTAATCACTGTTGTGGATATGCAGTGATCAGTGGCTGAAACTACAGTGATCACGTGGCTTGATCATGGACTGATCAGTGCGTGACCAATGACTGCTCACGTGCTTGATATGCACTGATTATGAAGCTGATCATACACTGATACGTGACTGTCATGTACTTGTCATGTTGGCTGAATTTGCCCTGATCATGGGGGCTGATTCATACATGATCGTGGTGATATGACTAATCAAGTTTGCTTATCATGCTTCTCAGGTGGCTAATCAATGCACTGATTGCACGTGGGCTAATTCTGCACTGGATCACGTGTCTCATGTACACTTATAACGGGGGGGGGGGGGGGGGGGGGGGGGGGGGGGGGGGGGGGGGGGGGGGGGGGGGGGGGGGGGGGGGGGGGGGGGGGGGGGGGGGGGGGGGGGGGGGGGGGGGGGGGGGGGGGGGGGGGGGGGGGAGCGCTGATCTGTATAATCAGTTGCTTACATGCGAGCTGATAGTTTAGCTATCATGGCACTGATCACGTGGCTGACATACACTGATATGGGACTTGCGCATGCACTGCGATGCACGTGATTGATAATGCATGATCACGTTGGTATCATGCAATGATCACGTTTAGCATGTCACTGAACACGTGGCTGATCATACCCTGCTCAGTGCTGCACATGCACTAATCACGTGATGCACATGGCACTGATCAAGTAATTGTATGCCATGATCACGTGGCTATCATGCACTGATCACGGTGGCTAATCATGCACTGCTCATCGTGACAAGAGCATGCACTGATACGTAGCTTCATGCATGATGCACTGGGTTATCAATGTAACTGATGAGTGACTGCACATGCAGTGAATCACATAATTGTAGGCAATGATTAGTGGCTATCATGCACTGCTATGTGACTGAGCAATGCACTGATTTAGTAGCTATCATGCATTGATACTTGACTATACCTGCAGAACACGTGGTGATTCCCTACACTGGATACGTGACTGGCAACATGCACATGGATCACGTGACTGATCATACAGTGATCACGTGGGCTGGATCATGCAGGCTGATTACGTGGCTGATCATTGCACTGATCTCATATCTTATGCACTGATCACGGTCATGCACGTGATACGGGCTGATCATACAGTTGATCACAGTGCCTGACCATGCACTGACAGAGTCTGATTATGCACTGATCCTTGGGTTGCCTGATACAAAAGCTGATCCATAATGATCACGTGAACTGTGCATGCACTGATCACGGTGGCTGAGTGCAGATCGCACTTGATCATCGTGGTCGTTCATGCATGGATAACCTGGCTATTCATAGCACATGATTAATGTGTCTTGATCCAATGGCACTTCTTGCTCGCAGCTGGCACTGTTTAGTGGAATTGCACTGAAGTGATGATTGGGGCTGATCATGTGTTCGAAAGATCGCAATGATCAGGAAGCTGATCATACACTTCGGGAATTTTTTTTCACCGGTGACCCTG
>NW_020192038.1:0-19578 GCF_002263795.3 Bos taurus | reverse complement strand
CTTTCCACACCGGCGGAGCTCCAGCTCTGCGCCCAGGCGCGATAGCACAGAGCCCCGGCCGAGAGGCTGCTCTGTGCTGGGCGAGCCTCCCCAAGCCCTGCCCAGCTTCTAGCGTTCGCGCCCGGGAAGGAGCAGGCTGCGGGAGTGTGGGAGCCGTGAGTGGTGCCTGACTGCTGCCTCAGCTCAGCTCTCGCCTTCCCTTCGGACCTAGGAGCCAGGCGTCCTTGCAGAGGGCTTAGGGGCTGGGGGTGTGCACACTGCCAAAGCCTCCCGCGGGGAGAGCTCTTTCCGAGGGAAAGGAAGCGCCCCAGGCTGCATTCCCAAGCTGGTGCTTCCCCGCCCAGACTAAGCGCCGCACGGAGGGAATCAGGGTCCCGGTGCCCCTGGCTTGGGGAGGCAGCTCCACAGCCAGAGTGTTGCTCCGTTTGTGCCCAGAAAGCGCCTGCCAGACCGGGCCTTCCCTGGAGCTGTCCTCCCGCCTAGAGGCAGGTGGATGTGCTGTGCGGGCTTCCCCTGGGCGTTTGGGCTCCCTAGCACAGCCGCAGCGCAGGGGAACCAGCCCATGATCAGTGAGCTCCGGGCAGTTACTTTGGTCCCAGGTTTGGAGCCCAATGCCCGGAACGCGGGAGAGAAGAGGCTGGCTGCCGGCGGGTGCTTGCAAGCCTGTACTGGGAAGGACCGAGTGAGCTTCCACACCGGCGGAGCTCCAGCTCTGCGCCCAGGCGCGATAGCACAGAGCCCCGGCCGAGAGGCTGCTCTGTGCTGGGCGAGCCTCCCCAAGCCCTGCCCAGCTTCTAGCGTTCGCGCCCGGGAAGGAGCAGGCTGCGGGAGTGTGGGAGCCGTGAGTGGTGCCTGACTGCTGCCTCAGCTCAGCTCTCGCCTTCCCTTCGGACCTAGGAGCCAGGCGTCCTTGCAGAGGGCTTAGGGGCTGGGGGTGTGCACACTGCCAAAGCCTCCCGCGGGGAGAGCTCTTTCCGAGGGAAAGGAAGCGCCCCAGGCTGCATTCCCAAGCTGGTGCTTCCCCGCCCAGACTAAGCGCCGCACGGAGGGAATCAGGGTCCCGGTGCCCCTGGCTTGGGGAGGCAGCTCCACAGCCAGAGTGTTGCTCCGTTTGTGCCCAGAAAGCGCCTGCCAGACCGGGCCTTCCCTGGAGCTGTCCTCCCGCCTAGAGGCAGGTGGATGTGCTGTGCGGGCTTCCCCTGGGCGTTTGGGCTCCCTAGCACAGCCGCAGCGCAGGGGAACCAGCCCATGATCAGTGAGCTCCGGGCAGTTACTTTGGTCCCAGGTTTGGAGCCCAATGCCCGGAACGCGGGAGAGAAGAGGCTGGCTGCCGGCGGGTGCTTGCAAGCCTGTACTGGGAAGGACCGAGTGAGCTTCCACACCGGCGGAGCTCCAGCTCTGCGCCCAGGCGCGATAGCACAGAGCCCCGGCCGAGAGGCTGCTCTGTGCTGGGCGAGCCTCCCCAAGCCCTGCCCAGCTTCTAGCGTTCGCGCCCGGGAAGGAGCAGGCTGCGGGAGTGTGGGAGCCGTGAGTGGTGCCTGACTGCTGCCTCAGCTCAGCTCTCGCCTTCCCTTCGGACCTAGGAGCCAGGCGTCCTTGCAGAGGGCTTAGGGGCTGGGGGTGTGCACACTGCCAAAGCCTCCCGCGGGGAGAGCTCTTTCCGAGGGAAAGGAAGCGCCCCAGGCTGCATTCCCAAGCTGGTGCTTCCCCGCCCAGACTAAGCGCCGCACGGAGGGAATCAGGGTCCCGGTGCCCCTGGCTTGGGGAGGCAGCTCCACAGCCAGAGTGTTGCTCCGTTTGTGCCCAGAAAGCGCCTGCCAGACCGGGCCTTCCCTGGAGCTGTCCTCCCGCCTAGAGGCAGGTGGATGTGCTGTGCGGGCTTCCCCTGGGCGTTTGGGCTCCCTAGCACAGCCGCAGCGCAGGGGAACCAGCCCATGATCAGTGAGCTCCGGGCAGTTACTTTGGTCCCAGGTTTGGAGCCCAATGCCCGGAACGCGGGAGAGAAGAGGCTGGCTGCCGGCGGGTGCTTGCAAGCCTGTACTGGGAAGGACCGAGTGAGCTTCCACACCGGCGGAGCTCCAGCTCTGCGCCCAGGCGCGATAGCACAGAGCCCCGGCCGAGAGGCTGCTCTGTGCTGGGCGAGCCTCCCCAAGCCCTGCCCAGCTTCTAGCGTTCGCGCCCGGGAAGGAGCAGGCTGCGGGAGTGTGGGAGCCGTGAGTGGTGCCTGACTGCTGCCTCAGCTCAGCTCTCGCCTTCCCTTCGGACCTAGGAGCCAGGCGTCCTTGCAGAGGGCTTAGGGGCTGGGGGTGTGCACACTGCCAAAGCCTCCCGCGGGGAGAGCTCTTTCCGAGGGAAAGGAAGCGCCCCAGGCTGCATTCCCAAGCTGGTGCTTCCCCGCCCAGACTAAGCGCCGCACGGAGGGAATCAGGGTCCCGGTGCCCCTGGCTTGGGGAGGCAGCTCCACAGCCAGAGTGTTGCTCCGTTTGTGCCCAGAAAGCGCCTGCCAGACCGGGCCTTCCCTGGAGCTGTCCTCCCGCCTAGAGGCAGGTGGATGTGCTGTGCGGGCTTCCCCTGGGCGTTTGGGCTCCCTAGCACAGCCGCAGCGCAGGGGAACCAGCCCATGATCAGTGAGCTCCGGGCAGTTACTTTGGTCCCAGGTTTGGAGCCCAATGCCCGGAACGCGGGAGAGAAGAGGCTGGCTGCCGGCGGGTGCTTGCAAGCCTGTACTGGGAAGGACCGAGTGAGCTTCCACACCGGCGGAGCTCCAGCTCTGCGCCCAGGCGCGATAGCACAGAGCCCCGGCCGAGAGGCTGCTCTGTGCTGGGCGAGCCTCCCCAAGCCCTGCCCAGCTTCTAGCGTTCGCGCCCGGGAAGGAGCAGGCTGCGGGAGTGTGGGAGCCGTGAGTGGTGCCTGACTGCTGCCTCAGCTCAGCTCTCGCCTTCCCTTCGGACCTAGGAGCCAGGCGTCCTTGCAGAGGGCTTAGGGGCTGGGGGTGTGCACACTGCCAAAGCCTCCCGCGGGGAGAGCTCTTTCCGAGGGAAAGGAAGCGCCCCAGGCTGCATTCCCAAGCTGGTGCTTCCCCGCCCAGACTAAGCGCCGCACGGAGGGAATCAGGGTCCCGGTGCCCCTGGCTTGGGGAGGCAGCTCCACAGCCAGAGTGTTGCTCCGTTTGTGCCCAGAAAGCGCCTGCCAGACCGGGCCTTCCCTGGAGCTGTCCTCCCGCCTAGAGGCAGGTGGATGTGCTGTGCGGGCTTCCCCTGGGCGTTTGGGCTCCCTAGCACAGCCGCAGCGCAGGGGAACCAGCCCATGATCAGTGAGCTCCGGGCAGTTACTTTGGTCCCAGGTTTGGAGCCCAATGCCCGGAACGCGGGAGAGAAGAGGCTGGCTGCCGGCGGGTGCTTGCAAGCCTGTACTGGGAAGGACCGAGTGAGCTTCCACACCGGCGGAGCTCCAGCTCTGCGCCCAGGCGCGATAGCACAGAGCCCCGGCCGAGAGGCTGCTCTGTGCTGGGCGAGCCTCCCCAAGCCCTGCCCAGCTTCTAGCGTTCGCGCCCGGGAAGGAGCAGGCTGCGGGAGTGTGGGAGCCGTGAGTGGTGCCTGACTGCTGCCTCAGCTCAGCTCTCGCCTTCCCTTCGGACCTAGGAGCCAGGCGTCCTTGCAGAGGGCTTAGGGGCTGGGGGTGTGCACACTGCCAAAGCCTCCCGCGGGGAGAGCTCTTTCCGAGGGAAAGGAAGCGCCCCAGGCTGCATTCCCAAGCTGGTGCTTCCCCGCCCAGACTAAGCGCCGCACGGAGGGAATCAGGGTCCCGGTGCCCCTGGCTTGGGGAGGCAGCTCCACAGCCAGAGTGTTGCTCCGTTTGTGCCCAGAAAGCGCCTGCCAGACCGGGCCTTCCCTGGAGCTGTCCTCCCGCCTAGAGGCAGGTGGATGTGCTGTGCGGGCTTCCCCTGGGCGTTTGGGCTCCCTAGCACAGCCGCAGCGCAGGGGAACCAGCCCATGATCAGTGAGCTCCGGGCAGTTACTTTGGTCCCAGGTTTGGAGCCCAATGCCCGGAACGCGGGAGAGAAGAGGCTGGCTGCCGGCGGGTGCTTGCAAGCCTGTACTGGGAAGGACCGAGTGAGCTTCCACACCGGCGGAGCTCCAGCTCTGCGCCCAGGCGCGATAGCACAGAGCCCCGGCCGAGAGGCTGCTCTGTGCTGGGCGAGCCTCCCCAAGCCCTGCCCAGCTTCTAGCGTTCGCGCCCGGGAAGGAGCAGGCTGCGGGAGTGTGGGAGCCGTGAGTGGTGCCTGACTGCTGCCTCAGCTCAGCTCTCGCCTTCCCTTCGGACCTAGGAGCCAGGCGTCCTTGCAGAGGGCTTAGGGGCTGGGGGTGTGCACACTGCCAAAGCCTCCCGCGGGGAGAGCTCTTTCCGAGGGAAAGGAAGCGCCCCAGGCTGCATTCCCAAGCTGGTGCTTCCCCGCCCAGACTAAGCGCCGCACGGAGGGAATCAGGGTCCCGGTGCCCCTGGCTTGGGGAGGCAGCTCCACAGCCAGAGTGTTGCTCCGTTTGTGCCCAGAAAGCGCCTGCCAGACCGGGCCTTCCCTGGAGCTGTCCTCCCGCCTAGAGGCAGGTGGATGTGCTGTGCGGGCTTCCCCTGGGCGTTTGGGCTCCCTAGCACAGCCGCAGCGCAGGGGAACCAGCCCATGATCAGTGAGCTCCGGGCAGTTACTTTGGTCCCAGGTTTGGAGCCCAATGCCCGGAACGCGGGAGAGAAGAGGCTGGCTGCCGGCGGGTGCTTGCAAGCCTGTACTGGGAAGGACCGAGTGAGCTTCCACACCGGCGGAGCTCCAGCTCTGCGCCCAGGCGCGATAGCACAGAGCCCCGGCCGAGAGGCTGCTCTGTGCTGGGCGAGCCTCCCCAAGCCCTGCCCAGCTTCTAGCGTTCGCGCCCGGGAAGGAGCAGGCTGCGGGAGTGTGGGAGCCGTGAGTGGTGCCTGACTGCTGCCTCAGCTCAGCTCTCGCCTTCCCTTCGGACCTAGGAGCCAGGCGTCCTTGCAGAGGGCTTAGGGGCTGGGGGTGTGCACACTGCCAAAGCCTCCCGCGGGGAGAGCTCTTTCCGAGGGAAAGGAAGCGCCCCAGGCTGCATTCCCAAGCTGGTGCTTCCCCGCCCAGACTAAGCGCCGCACGGAGGGAATCAGGGTCCCGGTGCCCCTGGCTTGGGGAGGCAGCTCCACAGCCAGAGTGTTGCTCCGTTTGTGCCCAGAAAGCGCCTGCCAGACCGGGCCTTCCCTGGAGCTGTCCTCCCGCCTAGAGGCAGGTGGATGTGCTGTGCGGGCTTCCCCTGGGCGTTTGGGCTCCCTAGCACAGCCGCAGCGCAGGGGAACCAGCCCATGATCAGTGAGCTCCGGGCAGTTACTTTGGTCCCAGGTTTGGAGCCCAATGCCCGGAACGCGGGAGAGAAGAGGCTGGCTGCCGGCGGGTGCTTGCAAGCCTGTACTGGGAAGGACCGAGTGAGCTTCCACACCGGCGGAGCTCCAGCTCTGCGCCCAGGCGCGATAGCACAGAGCCCCGGCCGAGAGGCTGCTCTGTGCTGGGCGAGCCTCCCCAAGCCCTGCCCAGCTTCTAGCGTTCGCGCCCGGGAAGGAGCAGGCTGCGGGAGTGTGGGAGCCGTGAGTGGTGCCTGACTGCTGCCTCAGCTCAGCTCTCGCCTTCCCTTCGGACCTAGGAGCCAGGCGTCCTTGCAGAGGGCTTAGGGGCTGGGGGTGTGCACACTGCCAAAGCCTCCCGCGGGGAGAGCTCTTTCCGAGGGAAAGGAAGCGCCCCAGGCTGCATTCCCAAGCTGGTGCTTCCCCGCCCAGACTAAGCGCCGCACGGAGGGAATCAGGGTCCCGGTGCCCCTGGCTTGGGGAGGCAGCTCCACAGCCAGAGTGTTGCTCCGTTTGTGCCCAGAAAGCGCCTGCCAGACCGGGCCTTCCCTGGAGCTGTCCTCCCGCCTAGAGGCAGGTGGATGTGCTGTGCGGGCTTCCCCTGGGCGTTTGGGCTCCCTAGCACAGCCGCAGCGCAGGGGAACCAGCCCATGATCAGTGAGCTCCGGGCAGTTACTTTGGTCCCAGGTTTGGAGCCCAATGCCCGGAACGCGGGAGAGAAGAGGCTGGCTGCCGGCGGGTGCTTGCAAGCCTGTACTGGGAAGGACCGAGTGAGCTTCCACACCGGCGGAGCTCCAGCTCTGCGCCCAGGCGCGATAGCACAGAGCCCCGGCCGAGAGGCTGCTCTGTGCTGGGCGAGCCTCCCCAAGCCCTGCCCAGCTTCTAGCGTTCGCGCCCGGGAAGGAGCAGGCTGCGGGAGTGTGGGAGCCGTGAGTGGTGCCTGACTGCTGCCTCAGCTCAGCTCTCGCCTTCCCTTCGGACCTAGGAGCCAGGCGTCCTTGCAGAGGGCTTAGGGGCTGGGGGTGTGCACACTGCCAAAGCCTCCCGCGGGGAGAGCTCTTTCCGAGGGAAAGGAAGCGCCCCAGGCTGCATTCCCAAGCTGGTGCTTCCCCGCCCAGACTAAGCGCCGCACGGAGGGAATCAGGGTCCCGGTGCCCCTGGCTTGGGGAGGCAGCTCCACAGCCAGAGTGTTGCTCCGTTTGTGCCCAGAAAGCGCCTGCCAGACCGGGCCTTCCCTGGAGCTGTCCTCCCGCCTAGAGGCAGGTGGATGTGCTGTGCGGGCTTCCCCTGGGCGTTTGGGCTCCCTAGCACAGCCGCAGCGCAGGGGAACCAGCCCATGATCAGTGAGCTCCGGGCAGTTACTTTGGTCCCAGGTTTGGAGCCCAATGCCCGGAACGCGGGAGAGAAGAGGCTGGCTGCCGGCGGGTGCTTGCAAGCCTGTACTGGGAAGGACCGAGTGAGCTTCCACACCGGCGGAGCTCCAGCTCTGCGCCCAGGCGCGATAGCACAGAGCCCCGGCCGAGAGGCTGCTCTGTGCTGGGCGAGCCTCCCCAAGCCCTGCCCAGCTTCTAGCGTTCGCGCCCGGGAAGGAGCAGGCTGCGGGAGTGTGGGAGCCGTGAGTGGTGCCTGACTGCTGCCTCAGCTCAGCTCTCGCCTTCCCTTCGGACCTAGGAGCCAGGCGTCCTTGCAGAGGGCTTAGGGGCTGGGGGTGTGCACACTGCCAAAGCCTCCCGCGGGGAGAGCTCTTTCCGAGGGAAAGGAAGCGCCCCAGGCTGCATTCCCAAGCTGGTGCTTCCCCGCCCAGACTAAGCGCCGCACGGAGGGAATCAGGGTCCCGGTGCCCCTGGCTTGGGGAGGCAGCTCCACAGCCAGAGTGTTGCTCCGTTTGTGCCCAGAAAGCGCCTGCCAGACCGGGCCTTCCCTGGAGCTGTCCTCCCGCCTAGAGGCAGGTGGATGTGCTGTGCGGGCTTCCCCTGGGCGTTTGGGCTCCCTAGCACAGCCGCAGCGCAGGGGAACCAGCCCATGATCAGTGAGCTCCGGGCAGTTACTTTGGTCCCAGGTTTGGAGCCCAATGCCCGGAACGCGGGAGAGAAGAGGCTGGCTGCCGGCGGGTGCTTGCAAGCCTGTACTGGGAAGGACCGAGTGAGCTTCCACACCGGCGGAGCTCCAGCTCTGCGCCCAGGCGCGATAGCACAGAGCCCCGGCCGAGAGGCTGCTCTGTGCTGGGCGAGCCTCCCCAAGCCCTGCCCAGCTTCTAGCGTTCGCGCCCGGGAAGGAGCAGGCTGCGGGAGTGTGGGAGCCGTGAGTGGTGCCTGACTGCTGCCTCAGCTCAGCTCTCGCCTTCCCTTCGGACCTAGGAGCCAGGCGTCCTTGCAGAGGGCTTAGGGGCTGGGGGTGTGCACACTGCCAAAGCCTCCCGCGGGGAGAGCTCTTTCCGAGGGAAAGGAAGCGCCCCAGGCTGCATTCCCAAGCTGGTGCTTCCCCGCCCAGACTAAGCGCCGCACGGAGGGAATCAGGGTCCCGGTGCCCCTGGCTTGGGGAGGCAGCTCCACAGCCAGAGTGTTGCTCCGTTTGTGCCCAGAAAGCGCCTGCCAGACCGGGCCTTCCCTGGAGCTGTCCTCCCGCCTAGAGGCAGGTGGATGTGCTGTGCGGGCTTCCCCTGGGCGTTTGGGCTCCCTAGCACAGCCGCAGCGCAGGGGAACCAGCCCATGATCAGTGAGCTCCGGGCAGTTACTTTGGTCCCAGGTTTGGAGCCCAATGCCCGGAACGCGGGAGAGAAGAGGCTGGCTGCCGGCGGGTGCTTGCAAGCCTGTACTGGGAAGGACCGAGTGAGCTTCCACACCGGCGGAGCTCCAGCTCTGCGCCCAGGCGCGATAGCACAGAGCCCCGGCCGAGAGGCTGCTCTGTGCTGGGCGAGCCTCCCCAAGCCCTGCCCAGCTTCTAGCGTTCGCGCCCGGGAAGGAGCAGGCTGCGGGAGTGTGGGAGCCGTGAGTGGTGCCTGACTGCTGCCTCAGCTCAGCTCTCGCCTTCCCTTCGGACCTAGGAGCCAGGCGTCCTTGCAGAGGGCTTAGGGGCTGGGGGTGTGCACACTGCCAAAGCCTCCCGCGGGGAGAGCTCTTTCCGAGGGAAAGGAAGCGCCCCAGGCTGCATTCCCAAGCTGGTGCTTCCCCGCCCAGACTAAGCGCCGCACGGAGGGAATCAGGGTCCCGGTGCCCCTGGCTTGGGGAGGCAGCTCCACAGCCAGAGTGTTGCTCCGTTTGTGCCCAGAAAGCGCCTGCCAGACCGGGCCTTCCCTGGAGCTGTCCTCCCGCCTAGAGGCAGGTGGATGTGCTGTGCGGGCTTCCCCTGGGCGTTTGGGCTCCCTAGCACAGCCGCAGCGCAGGGGAACCAGCCCATGATCAGTGAGCTCCGGGCAGTTACTTTGGTCCCAGGTTTGGAGCCCAATGCCCGGAACGCGGGAGAGAAGAGGCTGGCTGCCGGCGGGTGCTTGCAAGCCTGTACTGGGAAGGACCGAGTGAGCTTCCACACCGGCGGAGCTCCAGCTCTGCGCCCAGGCGCGATAGCACAGAGCCCCGGCCGAGAGGCTGCTCTGTGCTGGGCGAGCCTCCCCAAGCCCTGCCCAGCTTCTAGCGTTCGCGCCCGGGAAGGAGCAGGCTGCGGGAGTGTGGGAGCCGTGAGTGGTGCCTGACTGCTGCCTCAGCTCAGCTCTCGCCTTCCCTTCGGACCTAGGAGCCAGGCGTCCTTGCAGAGGGCTTAGGGGCTGGGGGTGTGCACACTGCCAAAGCCTCCCGCGGGGAGAGCTCTTTCCGAGGGAAAGGAAGCGCCCCAGGCTGCATTCCCAAGCTGGTGCTTCCCCGCCCAGACTAAGCGCCGCACGGAGGGAATCAGGGTCCCGGTGCCCCTGGCTTGGGGAGGCAGCTCCACAGCCAGAGTGTTGCTCCGTTTGTGCCCAGAAAGCGCCTGCCAGACCGGGCCTTCCCTGGAGCTGTCCTCCCGCCTAGAGGCAGGTGGATGTGCTGTGCGGGCTTCCCCTGGGCGTTTGGGCTCCCTAGCACAGCCGCAGCGCAGGGGAACCAGCCCATGATCAGTGAGCTCCGGGCAGTTACTTTGGTCCCAGGTTTGGAGCCCAATGCCCGGAACGCGGGAGAGAAGAGGCTGGCTGCCGGCGGGTGCTTGCAAGCCTGTACTGGGAAGGACCGAGTGAGCTTCCACACCGGCGGAGCTCCAGCTCTGCGCCCAGGCGCGATAGCACAGAGCCCCGGCCGAGAGGCTGCTCTGTGCTGGGCGAGCCTCCCCAAGCCCTGCCCAGCTTCTAGCGTTCGCGCCCGGGAAGGAGCAGGCTGCGGGAGTGTGGGAGCCGTGAGTGGTGCCTGACTGCTGCCTCAGCTCAGCTCTCGCCTTCCCTTCGGACCTAGGAGCCAGGCGTCCTTGCAGAGGGCTTAGGGGCTGGGGGTGTGCACACTGCCAAAGCCTCCCGCGGGGAGAGCTCTTTCCGAGGGAAAGGAAGCGCCCCAGGCTGCATTCCCAAGCTGGTGCTTCCCCGCCCAGACTAAGCGCCGCACGGAGGGAATCAGGGTCCCGGTGCCCCTGGCTTGGGGAGGCAGCTCCACAGCCAGAGTGTTGCTCCGTTTGTGCCCAGAAAGCGCCTGCCAGACCGGGCCTTCCCTGGAGCTGTCCTCCCGCCTAGAGGCAGGTGGATGTGCTGTGCGGGCTTCCCCTGGGCGTTTGGGCTCCCTAGCACAGCCGCAGCGCAGGGGAACCAGCCCATGATCAGTGAGCTCCGGGCAGTTACTTTGGTCCCAGGTTTGGAGCCCAATGCCCGGAACGCGGGAGAGAAGAGGCTGGCTGCCGGCGGGTGCTTGCAAGCCTGTACTGGGAAGGACCGAGTGAGCTTCCACACCGGCGGAGCTCCAGCTCTGCGCCCAGGCGCGATAGCACAGAGCCCCGGCCGAGAGGCTGCTCTGTGCTGGGCGAGCCTCCCCAAGCCCTGCCCAGCTTCTAGCGTTCGCGCCCGGGAAGGAGCAGGCTGCGGGAGTGTGGGAGCCGTGAGTGGTGCCTGACTGCTGCCTCAGCTCAGCTCTCGCCTTCCCTTCGGACCTAGGAGCCAGGCGTCCTTGCAGAGGGCTTAGGGGCTGGGGGTGTGCACACTGCCAAAGCCTCCCGCGGGGAGAGCTCTTTCCGAGGGAAAGGAAGCGCCCCAGGCTGCATTCCCAAGCTGGTGCTTCCCCGCCCAGACTAAGCGCCGCACGGAGGGAATCAGGGTCCCGGTGCCCCTGGCTTGGGGAGGCAGCTCCACAGCCAGAGTGTTGCTCCGTTTGTGCCCAGAAAGCGCCTGCCAGACCGGGCCTTCCCTGGAGCTGTCCTCCCGCCTAGAGGCAGGTGGATGTGCTGTGCGGGCTTCCCCTGGGCGTTTGGGCTCCCTAGCACAGCCGCAGCGCAGGGGAACCAGCCCATGATCAGTGAGCTCCGGGCAGTTACTTTGGTCCCAGGTTTGGAGCCCAATGCCCGGAACGCGGGAGAGAAGAGGCTGGCTGCCGGCGGGTGCTTGCAAGCCTGTACTGGGAAGGACCGAGTGAGCTTCCACACCGGCGGAGCTCCAGCTCTGCGCCCAGGCGCGATAGCACAGAGCCCCGGCCGAGAGGCTGCTCTGTGCTGGGCGAGCCTCCCCAAGCCCTGCCCAGCTTCTAGCGTTCGCGCCCGGGAAGGAGCAGGCTGCGGGAGTGTGGGAGCCGTGAGTGGTGCCTGACTGCTGCCTCAGCTCAGCTCTCGCCTTCCCTTCGGACCTAGGAGCCAGGCGTCCTTGCAGAGGGCTTAGGGGCTGGGGGTGTGCACACTGCCAAAGCCTCCCGCGGGGAGAGCTCTTTCCGAGGGAAAGGAAGCGCCCCAGGCTGCATTCCCAAGCTGGTGCTTCCCCGCCCAGACTAAGCGCCGCACGGAGGGAATCAGGGTCCCGGTGCCCCTGGCTTGGGGAGGCAGCTCCACAGCCAGAGTGTTGCTCCGTTTGTGCCCAGAAAGCGCCTGCCAGACCGGGCCTTCCCTGGAGCTGTCCTCCCGCCTAGAGGCAGGTGGATGTGCTGTGCGGGCTTCCCCTGGGCGTTTGGGCTCCCTAGCACAGCCGCAGCGCAGGGGAACCAGCCCATGATCAGTGAGCTCCGGGCAGTTACTTTGGTCCCAGGTTTGGAGCCCAATGCCCGGAACGCGGGAGAGAAGAGGCTGGCTGCCGGCGGGTGCTTGCAAGCCTGTACTGGGAAGGACCGAGTGAGCTTCCACACCGGCGGAGCTCCAGCTCTGCGCCCAGGCGCGATAGCACAGAGCCCCGGCCGAGAGGCTGCTCTGTGCTGGGCGAGCCTCCCCAAGCCCTGCCCAGCTTCTAGCGTTCGCGCCCGGGAAGGAGCAGGCTGCGGGAGTGTGGGAGCCGTGAGTGGTGCCTGACTGCTGCCTCAGCTCAGCTCTCGCCTTCCCTTCGGACCTAGGAGCCAGGCGTCCTTGCAGAGGGCTTAGGGGCTGGGGGTGTGCACACTGCCAAAGCCTCCCGCGGGGAGAGCTCTTTCCGAGGGAAAGGAAGCGCCCCAGGCTGCATTCCCAAGCTGGTGCTTCCCCGCCCAGACTAAGCGCCGCACGGAGGGAATCAGGGTCCCGGTGCCCCTGGCTTGGGGAGGCAGCTCCACAGCCAGAGTGTTGCTCCGTTTGTGCCCAGAAAGCGCCTGCCAGACCGGGCCTTCCCTGGAGCTGTCCTCCCGCCTAGAGGCAGGTGGATGTGCTGTGCGGGCTTCCCCTGGGCGTTTGGGCTCCCTAGCACAGCCGCAGCGCAGGGGAACCAGCCCATGATCAGTGAGCTCCGGGCAGTTACTTTGGTCCCAGGTTTGGAGCCCAATGCCCGGAACGCGGGAGAGAAGAGGCTGGCTGCCGGCGGGTGCTTGCAAGCCTGTACTGGGAAGGACCGAGTGAGCTTCCACACCGGCGGAGCTCCAGCTCTGCGCCCAGGCGCGATAGCACAGAGCCCCGGCCGAGAGGCTGCTCTGTGCTGGGCGAGCCTCCCCAAGCCCTGCCCAGCTTCTAGCGTTCGCGCCCGGGAAGGAGCAGGCTGCGGGAGTGTGGGAGCCGTGAGTGGTGCCTGACTGCTGCCTCAGCTCAGCTCTCGCCTTCCCTTCGGACCTAGGAGCCAGGCGTCCTTGCAGAGGGCTTAGGGGCTGGGGGTGTGCACACTGCCAAAGCCTCCCGCGGGGAGAGCTCTTTCCGAGGGAAAGGAAGCGCCCCAGGCTGCATTCCCAAGCTGGTGCTTCCCCGCCCAGACTAAGCGCCGCACGGAGGGAATCAGGGTCCCGGTGCCCCTGGCTTGGGGAGGCAGCTCCACAGCCAGAGTGTTGCTCCGTTTGTGCCCAGAAAGCGCCTGCCAGACCGGGCCTTCCCTGGAGCTGTCCTCCCGCCTAGAGGCAGGTGGATGTGCTGTGCGGGCTTCCCCTGGGCGTTTGGGCTCCCTAGCACAGCCGCAGCGCAGGGGAACCAGCCCATGATCAGTGAGCTCCGGGCAGTTACTTTGGTCCCAGGTTTGGAGCCCAATGCCCGGAACGCGGGAGAGAAGAGGCTGGCTGCCGGCGGGTGCTTGCAAGCCTGTACTGGGAAGGACCGAGTGAGCTTCCACACCGGCGGAGCTCCAGCTCTGCGCCCAGGCGCGATAGCACAGAGCCCCGGCCGAGAGGCTGCTCTGTGCTGGGCGAGCCTCCCCAAGCCCTGCCCAGCTTCTAGCGTTCGCGCCCGGGAAGGAGCAGGCTGCGGGAGTGTGGGAGCCGTGAGTGGTGCCTGACTGCTGCCTCAGCTCAGCTCTCGCCTTCCCTTCGGACCTAGGAGCCAGGCGTCCTTGCAGAGGGCTTAGGGGCTGGGGGTGTGCACACTGCCAAAGCCTCCCGCGGGGAGAGCTCTTTCCGAGGGAAAGGAAGCGCCCCAGGCTGCATTCCCAAGCTGGTGCTTCCCCGCCCAGACTAAGCGCCGCACGGAGGGAATCAGGGTCCCGGTGCCCCTGGCTTGGGGAGGCAGCTCCACAGCCAGAGTGTTGCTCCGTTTGTGCCCAGAAAGCGCCTGCCAGACCGGGCCTTCCCTGGAGCTGTCCTCCCGCCTAGAGGCAGGTGGATGTGCTGTGCGGGCTTCCCCTGGGCGTTTGGGCTCCCTAGCACAGCCGCAGCGCAGGGGAACCAGCCCATGATCAGTGAGCTCCGGGCAGTTACTTTGGTCCCAGGTTTGGAGCCCAATGCCCGGAACGCGGGAGAGAAGAGGCTGGCTGCCGGCGGGTGCTTGCAAGCCTGTACTGGGAAGGACCGAGTGAGCTTCCACACCGGCGGAGCTCCAGCTCTGCGCCCAGGCGCGATAGCACAGAGCCCCGGCCGAGAGGCTGCTCTGTGCTGGGCGAGCCTCCCCAAGCCCTGCCCAGCTTCTAGCGTTCGCGCCCGGGAAGGAGCAGGCTGCGGGAGTGTGGGAGCCGTGAGTGGTGCCTGACTGCTGCCTCAGCTCAGCTCTCGCCTTCCCTTCGGACCTAGGAGCCAGGCGTCCTTGCAGAGGGCTTAGGGGCTGGGGGTGTGCACACTGCCAAAGCCTCCCGCGGGGAGAGCTCTTTCCGAGGGAAAGGAAGCGCCCCAGGCTGCATTCCCAAGCTGGTGCTTCCCCGCCCAGACTAAGCGCCGCACGGAGGGAATCAGGGTCCCGGTGCCCCTGGCTTGGGGAGGCAGCTCCACAGCCAGAGTGTTGCTCCGTTTGTGCCCAGAAAGCGCCTGCCAGACCGGGCCTTCCCTGGAGCTGTCCTCCCGCCTAGAGGCAGGTGGATGTGCTGTGCGGGCTTCCCCTGGGCGTTTGGGCTCCCTAGCACAGCCGCAGCGCAGGGGAACCAGCCCATGATCAGTGAGCTCCGGGCAGTTACTTTGGTCCCAGGTTTGGAGCCCAATGCCCGGAACGCGGGAGAGAAGAGGCTGGCTGCCGGCGGGTGCTTGCAAGCCTGTACTGGGAAGGACCGAGTGAGCTTCCACACCGGCGGAGCTCCAGCTCTGCGCCCAGGCGCGATAGCACAGAGCCCCGGCCGAGAGGCTGCTCTGTGCTGGGCGAGCCTCCCCAAGCCCTGCCCAGCTTCTAGCGTTCGCGCCCGGGAAGGAGCAGGCTGCGGGAGTGTGGGAGCCGTGAGTGGTGCCTGACTGCTGCCTCAGCTCAGCTCTCGCCTTCCCTTCGGACCTAGGAGCCAGGCGTCCTTGCAGAGGGCTTAGGGGCTGGGGGTGTGCACACTGCCAAAGCCTCCCGCGGGGAGAGCTCTTTCCGAGGGAAAGGAAGCGCCCCAGGCTGCATTCCCAAGCTGGTGCTTCCCCGCCCAGACTAAGCGCCGCACGGAGGGAATCAGGGTCCCGGTGCCCCTGGCTTGGGGAGGCAGCTCCACAGCCAGAGTGTTGCTCCGTTTGTGCCCAGAAAGCGCCTGCCAGACCGGGCCTTCCCTGGAGCTGTCCTCCCGCCTAGAGGCAGGTGGATGTGCTGTGCGGGCTTCCCCTGGGCGTTTGGGCTCCCTAGCACAGCCGCAGCGCAGGGGAACCAGCCCATGATCAGTGAGCTCCGGGCAGTTACTTTGGTCCCAGGTTTGGAGCCCAATGCCCGGAACGCGGGAGAGAAGAGGCTGGCTGCCGGCGGGTGCTTGCAAGCCTGTACTGGGAAGGACCGAGTGAGCTT
Source organism: Bos taurus (assembly GCF_002263795.3). Taxonomy (NCBI): domain Eukaryota; kingdom Metazoa; phylum Chordata; class Mammalia; order Artiodactyla; family Bovidae; genus Bos; species Bos taurus. Next base: position 4,482 of record NW_020192038.1, on the reverse strand, counting down.
CCACACCGGCGGAGCTCCAGCTCTGCGCCCAGGCGCGATAGCACAGAGCCCCGGCCGAGAGGCTGCTCTGTGCTGGGCGAGCCTCCCCAAGCCCTGCCCAGCTTCTAGCGTTCGCGCCCGGGAAGGAGCAGGCTGCGGGAGTGTGGGAGCCGTGAGTGGTGCCTGACTGCTGCCTCAGCTCAGCTCTCGCCTTCCCTTCGGACCTAGGAGCCAGGCGTCCTTGCAGAGGGCTTAGGGGCTGGGGGTGTGCACACTGCCAAAGCCTCCCGCGGGGAGAGCTCTTTCCGAGGGAAAGGAAGCGCCCCAGGCTGCATTCCCAAGCTGGTGCTTCCCCGCCCAGACTAAGCGCCGCACGGAGGGAATCAGGGTCCCGGTGCCCCTGGCTTGGGGAGGCAGCTCCACAGCCAGAGTGTTGCTCCGTTTGTGCCCAGAAAGCGCCTGCCAGACCGGGCCTTCCCTGGAGCTGTCCTCCCGCCTAGAGGCAGGTGGATGTGCTGTGCGGGCTTCCCCTGGGCGTTTGGGCTCCCTAGCACAGCCGCAGCGCAGGGGAACCAGCCCATGATCAGTGAGCTCCGGGCAGTTACTTTGGTCCCAGGTTTGGAGCCCAATGCCCGGAACGCGGGAGAGAAGAGGCTGGCTGCCGGCGGGTGCTTGCAAGCCTGTACTGGGAAGGACCGAGTGAGCTTCCACACCGGCGGAGCTCCAGCTCTGCGCCCAGGCGCGATAGCACAGAGCCCCGGCCGAGAGGCTGCTCTGTGCTGGGCGAGCCTCCCCAAGCCCTGCCCAGCTTCTAGCGTTCGCGCCCGGGAAGGAGCAGGCTGCGGGAGTGTGGGAGCCGTGAGTGGTGCCTGACTGCTGCCTCAGCTCAGCTCTCGCCTTCCCTTCGGACCTAGGAGCCAGGCGTCCTTGCAGAGGGCTTAGGGGCTGGGGGTGTGCACACTGCCAAAGCCTCCCGCGGGGAGAGCTCTTTCCGAGGGAAAGGAAGCGCCCCAGGCTGCATTCCCAAGCTGGTGCTTCCCCGCCCAGACTAAGCGCCGCACGGAGGGAATCAGGGTCCCGGTGCCCCTGGCTTGGGGAGGCAGCTCCACAGCCAGAGTGTTGCTCCGTTTGTGCCCAGAAAGCGCCTGCCAGACCGGGCCTTCCCTGGAGCTGTCCTCCCGCCTAGAGGCAGGTGGATGTGCTGTGCGGGCTTCCCCTGGGCGTTTGGGCTCCCTAGCACAGCCGCAGCGCAGGGGAACCAGCCCATGATCAGTGAGCTCCGGGCAGTTACTTTGGTCCCAGGTTTGGAGCCCAATGCCCGGAACGCGGGAGAGAAGAGGCTGGCTGCCGGCGGGTGCTTGCAAGCCTGTACTGGGAAGGACCGAGTGAGCTTCCACACCGGCGGAGCTCCAGCTCTGCGCCCAGGCGCGATAGCACAGAGCCCCGGCCGAGAGGCTGCTCTGTGCTGGGCGAGCCTCCCCAAGCCCTGCCCAGCTTCTAGCGTTCGCGCCCGGGAAGGAGCAGGCTGCGGGAGTGTGGGAGCCGTGAGTGGTGCCTGACTGCTGCCTCAGCTCAGCTCTCGCCTTCCCTTCGGACCTAGGAGCCAGGCGTCCTTGCAGAGGGCTTAGGGGCTGGGGGTGTGCACACTGCCAAAGCCTCCCGCGGGGAGAGCTCTTTCCGAGGGAAAGGAAGCGCCCCAGGCTGCATTCCCAAGCTGGTGCTTCCCCGCCCAGACTAAGCGCCGCACGGAGGGAATCAGGGTCCCGGTGCCCCTGGCTTGGGGAGGCAGCTCCACAGCCAGAGTGTTGCTCCGTTTGTGCCCAGAAAGCGCCTGCCAGACCGGGCCTTCCCTGGAGCTGTCCTCCCGCCTAGAGGCAGGTGGATGTGCTGTGCGGGCTTCCCCTGGGCGTTTGGGCTCCCTAGCACAGCCGCAGCGCAGGGGAACCAGCCCATGATCAGTGAGCTCCGGGCAGTTACTTTGGTCCCAGGTTTGGAGCCCAATGCCCGGAACGCGGGAGAGAAGAGGCTGGCTGCCGGCGGGTGCTTGCAAGCCTGTACTGGGAAGGACCGAGTGAGCTTCCACACCGGCGGAGCTCCAGCTCTGCGCCCAGGCGCGATAGCACAGAGCCCCGGCCGAGAGGCTGCTCTGTGCTGGGCGAGCCTCCCCAAGCCCTGCCCAGCTTCTAGCGTTCGCGCCCGGGAAGGAGCAGGCTGCGGGAGTGTGGGAGCCGTGAGTGGTGCCTGACTGCTGCCTCAGCTCAGCTCTCGCCTTCCCTTCGGACCTAGGAGCCAGGCGTCCTTGCAGAGGGCTTAGGGGCTGGGGGTGTGCACACTGCCAAAGCCTCCCGCGGGGAGAGCTCTTTCCGAGGGAAAGGAAGCGCCCCAGGCTGCATTCCCAAGCTGGTGCTTCCCCGCCCAGACTAAGCGCCGCACGGAGGGAATCAGGGTCCCGGTGCCCCTGGCTTGGGGAGGCAGCTCCACAGCCAGAGTGTTGCTCCGTTTGTGCCCAGAAAGCGCCTGCCAGACCGGGCCTTCCCTGGAGCTGTCCTCCCGCCTAGAGGCAGGTGGATGTGCTGTGCGGGCTTCCCCTGGGCGTTTGGGCTCCCTAGCACAGCCGCAGCGCAGGGGAACCAGCCCATGATCAGTGAGCTCCGGGCAGTTACTTTGGTCCCAGGTTTGGAGCCCAATGCCCGGAACGCGGGAGAGAAGAGGCTGGCTGCCGGCGGGTGCTTGCAAGCCTGTACTGGGAAGGACCGAGTGAGCTTCCACACCGGCGGAGCTCCAGCTCTGCGCCCAGGCGCGATAGCACAGAGCCCCGGCCGAGAGGCTGCTCTGTGCTGGGCGAGCCTCCCCAAGCCCTGCCCAGCTTCTAGCGTTCGCGCCCGGGAAGGAGCAGGCTGCGGGAGTGTGGGAGCCGTGAGTGGTGCCTGACTGCTGCCTCAGCTCAGCTCTCGCCTTCCCTTCGGACCTAGGAGCCAGGCGTCCTTGCAGAGGGCTTAGGGGCTGGGGGTGTGCACACTGCCAAAGCCTCCCGCGGGGAGAGCTCTTTCCGAGGGAAAGGAAGCGCCCCAGGCTGCATTCCCAAGCTGGTGCTTCCCCGCCCAGACTAAGCGCCGCACGGAGGGAATCAGGGTCCCGGTGCCCCTGGCTTGGGGAGGCAGCTCCACAGCCAGAGTGTTGCTCCGTTTGTGCCCAGAAAGCGCCTGCCAGACCGGGCCTTCCCTGGAGCTGTCCTCCCGCCTAGAGGCAGGTGGATGTGCTGTGCGGGCTTCCCCTGGGCGTTTGGGCTCCCTAGCACAGCCGCAGCGCAGGGGAACCAGCCCATGATCAGTGAGCTCCGGGCAGTTACTTTGGTCCCAGGTTTGGAGCCCAATGCCCGGAACGCGGGAGAGAAGAGGCTGGCTGCCGGCGGGTGCTTGCAAGCCTGTACTGGGAAGGACCGAGTGAGCTTCCACACCGGCGGAGCTCCAGCTCTGCGCCCAGGCGCGATAGCACAGAGCCCCGGCCGAGAGGCTGCTCTGTGCTGGGCGAGCCTCCCCAAGCCCTGCCCAGCTTCTAGCGTTCGCGCCCGGGAAGGAGCAGGCTGCGGGAGTGTGGGAGCCGTGAGTGGTGCCTGACTGCTGCCTCAGCTCAGCTCTCGCCTTCCCTTCGGACCTAGGAGCCAGGCGTCCTTGCAGAGGGCTTAGGGGCTGGGGGTGTGCACACTGCCAAAGCCTCCCGCGGGGAGAGCTCTTTCCGAGGGAAAGGAAGCGCCCCAGGCTGCATTCCCAAGCTGGTGCTTCCCCGCCCAGACTAAGCGCCGCACGGAGGGAATCAGGGTCCCGGTGCCCCTGGCTTGGGGAGGCAGCTCCACAGCCAGAGTGTTGCTCCGTTTGTGCCCAGAAAGCGCCTGCCAGACCGGGCCTTCCCTGGAGCTGTCCTCCCGCCTAGAGGCAGGTGGATGTGCTGTGCGGGCTTCCCCTGGGCGTTTGGGCTCCCTAGCACAGCCGCAGCGCAGGGGAACCAGCCCATGATCAGTGAGCTCCGGGCAGTTACTTTGGTCCCAGGTTTGGAGCCCAATGCCCGGAACGCGGGAGAGAAGAGGCTGGCTGCCGGCGGGTGCTTGCAAGCCTGTACTGGGAAGGACCGAGTGAGCTTCCACACCGGCGGAGCTCCAGCTCTGCGCCCAGGCGCGATAGCACAGAGCCCCGGCCGAGAGGCTGCTCTGTGCTGGGCGAGCCTCCCCAAGCCCTGCCCAGCTTCTAGCGTTCGCGCCCGGGAAGGAGCAGGCTGCGGGAGTGTGGGAGCCGTGAGTGGTGCCTGACTGCTGCCTCAGCTCAGCTCTCGCCTTCCCTTCGGACCTAGGAGCCAGGCGTCCTTGCAGAGGGCTTAGGGGCTGGGGGTGTGCACACTGCCAAAGCCTCCCGCGGGGAGAGCTCTTTCCGAGGGAAAGGAAGCGCCCCAGGCTGCATTCCCAAGCTGGTGCTTCCCCGCCCAGACTAAGCGCCGCACGGAGGGAATCAG
>NW_020192036.1:0-11581 GCF_002263795.3 Bos taurus | reverse complement strand
TGCACTAATCACGTAGCTGATCTGGAACAGATCACGTGACTAATCATGCAGTGATCACGTCGCTATCATGCAATGATCTCGAGATTGCGCATGCACTGATCTATGGATGATCACACACTGATCACGTGACAGATCATGCACTGAACACGTGACTTATAATGGCACTGATCACGTGACTGCACATGCACTGATCATGTGACTGAGCATGCACTGATCACGTAGCTGATCATGCACTGATCACTGAAGTTGATCATACACTCGATCATGTGACTGAGCATGCACTGACCACGTAGCTGATCATGCACTGATCACGAAGTTGATCATACACTGATCACGTGAGTGTGCATGCACTGATCACGTGGCGGATAATGCAATGATCACGTGGCTGATCATGCACTGATCACGTAGCTCTCATGCACTGATCACATGTCAACCATGCCGGATCCCGTGGCTGATCATGCACTGATCGCCTGACTATCAGGCACTAGTCACCTGGCTATCATGCACTAATCACGTGGCTGTTCATACACTGACCACGTGACTGATCATGCACTGATTCTGGTGGCTATCATGCATTGATCACGTGTTTGATCTTACACTGATCACGTGACTGATCATGCACTGATCACCTGGCTTCATGCACTAATCACGTAGCTGATCTGGAACAGATCACGTGACTAATCATGCAGTGATCACGTCGCTATCATGCAATGATCTCGAGATTGCGCGTGCACTGATATAGGATGATCACACACTGATCACGTGACAGATCATGCACTGATCACGTGACTTATCATGCACTGATCACGAGACTGCACATGCACTGATCATGTGACTGAGCATGCACTGATCATGTAGCTGATCATGCACTGATCACGAAGTTGATCATACACTGATCATGTGACTGAGCATGCACTGATCACGTAGCTGATCATGCACTGATCACGAAGTTGATCATACACTGATCACGTGAGTGTGCATGCACTGATCACGTGGCGGATAATGCAATGTTCACGTGGCTGATCATGCACTGATCACGTAGCTCTCATGCACTGATCACATGTCAATCACGCCCGGATCCCGTGGCTGATCATGCACTGATCTCGAAGCTGATCATACACTGATCACGTGAGTGTGCATGCAATGATAACATGGCTGATTATGCAATTATCACGTGGCTTATCATACACTGATCACGTGGCTGATCATGCACTAATCACGTTTTGGATGATGCACTGGTCACGTGGCTGATCATACACTAATCACATGACTGATCATGCACTAATCACGTTGTGGATCATGCACTGATCACGTGGCTGTTCTTGCACTTATCACGTGGCTGATCATACAGTGATTACATGACTGATCATGCACTAATCACGATGTGGATCATGCACTGATCACATGAATGTGCATGCATTGATCATGTGGCTGATCATGCACTGATCACGTGGCTGATCATGCACTGATCACGAAGCTGATATTACACTGATCACAGGACTGTGCATGCACTGATCATGTGGCTGATCATGCACTGATCATGTGGCTGATGATACACTGATCACGTGGCTGATCGTACTCTGAACACGAAGCTGAAAATACACTGATCACGAGACTGCATGCACTGATCACTTGACTGCGCCTGCACTGATCACGTGGATGATAATACGCTGATCACTTGACTGCTTATGCACTAAAAAAATGGCTGATCATGCACTGATCACATGACTGATCATGCACTGATCACGTGACTGATCATGCATAGATCACGTGACTACCATGCACTGATCACTTGATTGTGCATGCAATAATCACGTGGATGATCACGCATTTATCATGTGGCTGATCATGCACTAATCACATGGCGGAACATGAACTGATCACGTGACTTAGCATGCAGTGATCTCGTGTCTGAATGGTGCTGATCATGTGACTAAACAAGAACTGATCACGTGGCTATAATGCACTGATCACATGACTGCGCATGCACTGATCATGTGGATGATAATACACTGATGACGTTACTGATGAGGCACTGATCACGTGACTGATCATTCACTGATCACGTGGCTATTATGCACTGATCACGGGACTGCACATGCAGTGTTCACGTAATTGTAGACAATGATCACGTGGCTATCATGCACTGATCACGTGTCTATCATGCACTGAACACGTGGCTGATCAAACACTGATCACGTGGCTGATCATGCACTCATCACGTGGCTGATCATACAATGATCACGTGGCTGATCATGCACTGATCACATGTATGATCGTACACTGATCACGTGGCTGATCATGCACAAATCCCATTGCATATCATGCTCTGATCAGGTTGCTATCATGTACTGATCACGTGGCTGATCATACAGTGATCACGTGACTGACCATGCACTGATTACGTGGCTATCATGCACTGATCACGTGGCTGATCATGCACTGTTAACCTGGCTATAATACACTGATCTCGTGACTGATCATGCATTCTTCACATGCCTGATCATGCACTGGATTCACGTGGCTGATCCTTGCACTGATCACGTGGCTGATAATGCACTGATCACGTGCCTGATCATGCACTGATCACGTGTCTGATCATGCACTACTCACGTGACTGATCATGGACTGATCACGTGACTGAGTCATGCACTGATCATGAGCCTGATCATGCACTGACACGGGCCTTGTTCATGCACTGATCACGTGGCTGAATCCCTGCACTGATCACGAGGCTGATCATACACATTCACGTGACTGTGCATGCAATGATCACTTGGGCTGATCATATACTGATCACATGCTGACCATGCACTGATCACGTTGACTGATCATGCACTGATATGGTGGCTATCATGGCAAATTGATCACGTGGTTGATCATACACTGATCACGTGACTGATCATGCACTGATCACCTGGCCTATCATGCACTAATCACGTAGCTGATCTGGAACAGATCCGTGTTGTAATCATGCCAGTGATCACGTCGCTATCATGCAATGATCTCGAGATTGCGCATGCACTGTCATAACGGATTTGATCACACACTGATCAACGACAGATCATCCACTGAACACGTGACTTTATCATGCACTGATCACGTAACTGCACATGCACTGATCATGTGACTGAGCATGCACTAATCATGTAGCTGATCATACACTGATCATTGTGACTGAGCATGCCACTGGACCACGTAGCTGATCATGCACTGATCACGTGCGTATCATGCACTGATCACATGACGGCGCATGAACTATCACGTGGATATTATACACTGATCAAGTGACAAATCATGCACTAATTCACGTGACTGATCATGCACTGATCACGTGGCTATCATGCACTGATCACGTGACTGATCATGCACTTGACACGTCGCTATCATGCACTGATCACGTGGCTGTTTCATACAGTGATACACGTGACTGATCATGCACTGATTCCCGTGGCTGATCATGCACTGATCACGTTGCAGATTCATGCACTCATCACGTGGCCTGATCATACAATGATCACGTGGCTGATCATGCACTGATCACATGTCTGATCCTACACTGATCACGTGGCTGATCATGCACAAATCCCATTGCATATCATGCTCTGATCAGGTTGCTAATCATGTACTGATCACTTGGCTGATCATACACTGATCACATGACTGATCATGCACTGATCACGTGCCTGATCATGCACTGATCCCGTGGCAGATCATGCACTGATCACGTGCAGATCATGCACTCATCATGTGGCTGATCATACAATGATCACGTGGCTGATCATGCACTGATCACATGAATGATCGTACACTGATCACGTGGCTGATCATGCACAAATCCCATTGCATTATCTTGCTCTGATCAGGTTGCTATCATGTACTGATCAACGTGGCTGATCATACACTGATCACATGACTGATCATGCACTGATCACGTGCCTGATATGCACTGATCCCGTATGGCTGATCTTGCACTGGATCACGTGGGCTGATAATGCACGTGTCATTGACTGATCATTCACTGATCACGTCTCTTATCATGCACTTCTCACGTGACTGATCATGGACTGATCACGTGACTGATCATGCACTGATCATGAGCTGATCATTGCACTTGATCACGGCTGTTCATTGCACTGATCACGTGGCTTGATCCTGCACTGATCACGAGCTGATCATACACTGATCACGTGACTGTGCATGCAATGATCACTTGCTGATCATTTACTGATCACGTGGCTGACATGCACTGATCACATGGACTGATTATGCACTGATCACATAGCTATCATGCACTTGATCACATGACTTCGCATGCCCCGATGATCACGTTGACTGATCATTGCACTGGTCCCGTGGCTATCATGCACTGATAATGTGGCTTAATCATACATTGATCACCTAAATAATCATGCACTGATCACGTGGCAATTCTTGCTCTGATCACGTGGTTGATCAGGCACTGATCACTTAGCTATCATGCACTGATCACATGACTGCGCAAGAACTGATCACTTAGATATCATACACAGGACACGTGACAGATCATGCACTGATCACGTGACTGATCATGCACTGATCTGGTGGCTATCATGCACTGATCCCGTGGCTGATCTTGCACTGATCACGTGGCTGATAATGCACTGATCACTTGACTGATCGATGCATCTGATCACGTCTCTTATCATGCACTACTCACGTGACTGATCATGGACTGATCACGTGATGATCATGCACTGATCTGAGCGCTGATCATGCACTGATCACGGGCCTGTTCATGCCACTGATCACGTGGCTGATCCTGCACTGATCCCGAGGCTGATCATACACTGATCAGCTGAGTCTGTTGCATGCAATGATCACTTGGCTGATCATGTACTGATCAGTAGCTGATCATGCTCTGATCACGTGACTGATTATGCAACTGATCACATAGCTATCATGCACTGATCACATGACTTCCGCATGCCATGATCACGTGACTGATCAATGCACTGATCACGTGGCTATCATGCACTGATAATGTGGCTTATCATACATTGATCACCTAAATTAATCATGCACTGATTCACGTGGCAATCTTGCTCTGATCACGTGGTTGATCAGGCACTGATCACTTAGCTATCATGCACTGATCACATGATCTGCGCAAGAACTGATCACTTAGATATCATACACAGGACCGTGACAGATCATGCACTGATCACGTGACTGATCATGCACTGATCTGGTGGCTATCATGCACTGATCACGTGGCTGATCTTGCACTGATCACGTGGCTGATAATGCACTGATCACTTGGACTTGATCATGCACTGATCACTCTCTTATCATTGCACTACTCCACGTGGGGACTGATGCATGGACTGATCACGGTGACCTGGGATCATTGCACTGATCCATGAGCCTGATCATGCAACTTGATTCATCGCGGGGCCTGTTTCATGCACTGAAATCCACCCGTGGCTGATCCTGCAACTTGATCACGAGGCTGAATCATACACTGATCACGTGACTGTGCATGCAATTATCACTTGGCTGTATCATGTACTGATCACGTAGCTGATCATGGCTCTGATCACGTGACTGACTTATGCACTGGATTCACATAGCTTCATGCACTGATCACATGACTTCTCATGCCATGATCACGGTGACTGATCATGCACTGATCAGGTGGCTATCATGCACTGATAATGTGGCTTATCATACATTGATCACCTAAATAATCATGCACTGATACGTGGCAATCTTGCTCTGATCACGTGGTTGATCAGGCACTGATCACTTAGCTATCATGCACTATCACATTGACTGCTCAAGAACTGATCACTTAGATATCATACACAGGACACGTGACAGATCATGCACTGATTCACGACTGATCATGCACTGATCTGGTGGCTATCATGCATGATCACGTGTTGATCTTACACTGATCACGTGACTGATCATGCACTGATCACCTGGCTATCATGCACTAATCACGTAGCTGATCTGGAACAGATCACGTGGACTAATCATGCAGTGATCACGTCGCTATCATGCAATGATCTCGAGATTGCGCATTGCACTGATCATATGGATGATCACACACTGATCACGTGACAGATCATGCACTGAACACGTGACTTATAATGCACTTGATCACGTGACTGCACATCATGATCATGTGACTGAGCATGCACTGATCACGTAGCTGATCATGCACTGATCACGAAGTTGATCATACACTGATCATGGACTGAGCATGCACTGACCACGTAGCTGATCATGCACTGATCACGAAGTTGATCATACACTGATCACGTGAGTGTGCATGCACTGATCAAGTGGCGGATAATGCAATGATCACGTGGCTGATCATGCATCGATCACGTAGCTCTCATGCACTGATCACATGTCAACCATGCCCGGATCCCGTGGCTGATCTTGCACTGATCGCCTGACTGATCAGGCACTAGTCACCTGGCTATCATGGCACTAATCACGTGGTCTGTTCATACCACTGCCACGTGACTGATCATGCACTGATCTGGTGGCTATCATGCATTGATCACGTGTTTTGATCTTACACTGATCACGTGACTGATCATGCACTGATCACCTGGCTTTCATGCACTAATCACGTAGCTGATCTGGAACAGATCACGTGATAATCATGCAGTGATCACGTCGCTATCATGCAATGATCTCGAGATTGCGCATGCACTGTCTATATGGATGATCACACACTGATCACGTGACAGATCATGCACTGATCACGTGACTTATCATGCACTGATCACGAGACTGCAATGCACTGATCATGTAGCTGATTCATGCACTGATCACGAAGTTGATCATACACTGATCATGTGACTGAGCATGCACTGATCAGTAGCTTGATCATGCACTGATCACGAAGGTGATCATACACTGATCACGTGAGTGTGCATGCACTGATCACGTGGCGGATAATGCAATGTCACGTGGCTGATCATGCACTGATCACGTAGCTCTCATGCACTGATCACATGTCAATCACGCCCGGATCCCGTGGCTGATCATGCACTGATCTCGAAGCTGATCATACACTGATCACGTGAGTGTGCATGCAATGATAACATGGCTGATTATGCAATTATCCGTGGCTTATCATACCTGATCACGTGGCTGATCATGCACTAATCACGTTTTGGATATGCACTGGTCACGTGGCTGATCATACACTAATCACATGACTGATCATGCACTATCACGTTGTGGTCATGCACTGATCACGTGGCTGTTCTTTGCACTTATCACGTGGCTGATCATACAGTTGATCACATGACTGATCATGCACTAATCACGATGTGGATCATGCACTGATCACATGAATGTGCATGCATTGATCATGTGGCCTGATCATGCACTGATCACGTGGCTGATCATGCACTGATCACGAAGCTGATATTACCACTGATCACAGGACTGTGCATCCACTAATCATGTGGCTGCTCATGCACTGATCATGTGGCTGATGATACACTGATCACGTGGCTGATCGTACTCTGAACACGAAGCTGAAAATACACTGATCACGAGACTGCATGCACTGATCCACTTGACTGCGCCTGCACTGATTCACGTGGATGATAATAGCTGATCACTTGACTGCTTATGCACTAAAAAAAATGGCTGATCATGCACTGATCACATGACTAATCATGCACTGATCAACGTGACTGATCATGCATAGATCACGTTGACTACCATGCACTGATCACTTGATTGTGCATGCAATAATCACGTGGATGATCACGCATTTATCATGTGCTGATCATGCACTAATCACATGGCGGAACATGAACTGATCACGTGACTTAGCATGCAGTGACTCGTGTCTGAATGGTGCTGATCATGTGACTAAACAAGAACTGATCACGTGGCTATAATGCACTGATCACGTAACTGAACATGCACTTGATCATGGACTGAGCATGCACTAATCATGTAGCTATCATGCACTGATCACGAAGTTGATCATACACTGATCATGTGACTGAGCATGCACTGACCACGTAGCTGATCATGCACTGATCACGTTGCGTATCATGCACTGATCACATGACGGAGCATGAACTGATCACGTGGATATTATACACTGATCAAGTGACAAATATGCACTAATCACGTGACTGATCATGCACTGATCACGTGGCTATCATGCACTGATCACGTGACTGATCATGCACTTGACACGTCGCTATCATGCACTGATCACGTGGCTGTTATACAGTTGTCACCGTGACTGATCATGCACTGATCCCGTGGCTGATCATGCACTGATCACGTTGCAGATCATGCACTCATCACGTGGCTGTCATACAATGATCACTGGCTGATCATGCACTAATCACATGTGTGATCGTACACTGATCACGTGGCTGATCATGCACAAATCCCATTGCATATCATGCTCTGATCAGGTTGCTATCCATGTACTGATCACGTGGCTGATCATACACTGATCACATGACTGATCATGCACTGATCACGTGCCTGATCATGCACTGATCCCGTGGCAGATCATGCACTTATCACGTGCAGATCATGCACTTATCATGTGGCTGATCATACAATGATCACGTGGCTGATCATGCACTGATCACATGTATGATCGTACACTGATCACGTGGCTGATCATGCACAAATCCCATTGCATATCATGCTCTGATCAGGTTGCTATCATGTACTGATCACGTGACAGATCATGCACTGATCACGTGACTGATCATGCACTGATCTGGTGGCTATCATGCACTGATCCCGTGGCTGATCTTGCACTGATCACGTGGCTGATAATGCACTGATCACTTGACTTGATCATGCACTGATCACGTCTCTTATCATGCACTACTTCACGTGACTGATCATGGACTGATCACGTGACTGATCATGCACTCATCATGAGCCTGATCATGCACTGATCACGGGCCTGTTCATGCACTGATCACGTGGCTGATCATGCACTGATCACGAGGCTGATCATACACTGATCACGTGACTGTGCATGCAATGATCACTTGGCTGATCATGTACTGATCACGTTGCTTATCATGCTCTGATCACGTGACTGATTATGCACTGATCACTTAGCTATCATGCACTGATCACATGACTTCGCATTGCCATGATGCACGTGACTGATCATGCCACTGATCACGTGGCTATCATGCACTGATATGTGGCTTATCATACATTGATCACCTAAAATAATCATGCACTGATCACGTGGCAATCTTGATCTTGATCAGTGGTTGATCAGGCACTGACACTTAGCTATCATGCACTGATCACATGACTGCGCAAGAACTGATCACTTAGATATCATACACAGGACACCGTGACAGATCATGCACTGATCACGTGACTGATCATGCACTGATCTGGTGGCTATCATTCATTGATCACGTGGTTGATCATACACTGATCACGTGACTGATCATGCACTGATCACCTGGCTATCATGCACTAATCACGTAGCTGATCTGGAACAGATCACGTGACTAATCATGCAGTGATCACGTCGCTATCATGCAATGATCTCGAGATTGCGCATGCACTGATCATATGATTGATCACACACTGATCACGTGACAGATCATGCACTGATCACGTGACTTATAATGCACTGATCACGTGACTGCACATGCACTGATCATGTGACTGAGCATGCACTGATCACGTAGCTGATCATGCACTGATCACGAAGTTGATCATACACTGATCATGTGACTGAGCATGCACTGACCACGTAGCTGATCATGCACTGATCACGAAGTTGATCATACACTGATCAGTGAGTTGCATGCACTGATCACGTGGCGGATAATGCAATGATCACGTGGCTGATCATGCACTGATCACGTAGCTCTCATGCACTGATCACATGTCAACCATGCCCGGATCCCGTGGCTGATCATGCACTGATCGCCTGACTGATCAGGCACTAGTCACCTGGCTATCATGCACTAATACGTGGCTGTTCAATACACTGACCACGTGACTGATCATGCACTGATTTGGTGGCTATCTGGCATTGATCACGTGTTTGATCTTACACTGATCACGTGACTGATCATGCACTGATCACCTGGCTTTCATGCACTAATCACGTAGCTGATCTGGAACAGATCACGTGACTAATCATGCAGTGATCACGTCGCTATCATGCAATGATCTCGAGATTGCGCGTGCACTGATCATATGGATGATCACACACTGATCACGTGACAGATCATGCACTGATCACGTGACTTATCATGCACTGATCACGAGACTGCACATGCACTGATCATGTGACTGAGCATGCACTGATCATGTAGCTGATCATGCACTGATCACGAAGTTGATCATACACTGATCATGTGACTGAGCATGCACTGATCACGTAGCTGATCATGCACTGATCACGAAGTTGATCATACACTGATCACGTGAGTGTGCATGCATGATCACGTGGCGGATAATGCAATGTTCACGTGGCTGATTCATGCACTGATCACGTAGCTCTCATGCCACTGATCACATGTCAATCACGCCCGGATCCCGTGGCTGATCATGCACTGATCTCGAAGCTGATCATACACTGATCACGTGAGTGTGCATGCAATGATAAACATGGCTGATTATGCAATTATCACGTGGCTTATCATACACTGATCACGTGGCTTGATCATGCACTAATCACGTTTTTGGATGATGCACTGGTCACGTGGCTGATCATACACTAATCACAGACTATCATGCACTAATCACGTTGTGGATCATGCACTGATCACGTGGCTGTTCTTGCACTTATCACGTGGCTGATCATACAGTGATTACATGACTGATCATGCACTATCACGATGTGGATCATGCACTGATCACATGAATGTGCATGCATTGATCATGTGGCTGATCATGCACTGATCACGTGGCTTGATCATGCACTGATCACGAAGCTGATATTACACTGATCACAGGACTGTGCATTGCACTGATCATGTGGCTGATCATGCACTGATCATGTGGCTGATGATACACTGATCACGTGGCTGATCGTACTCTGAACACGAAGCTGAAAATACACTGATCACGAGACTTGCATGCACTGATCACTTGACTGCGCCTGCACTGATCACGTGGATGATTAATACGTGATCACTTGACTGCTTATGCACTAAAAAATGGCTGATCATGCACTGATCACATGACTGATCATGCACTGATCACGTGACTGATCATGCATAGATCACGTGACTACCATGCACTGATCACTTGATTGTGCATGCAATAATCACGTGGATGATCACGCATTTATCATGTGGCTGATCATGCACTAATCACATGGCGGAACATGAACTGATCACGTGACTTAGCATGCAGTGATCTCGTGTCTGAATGGTGCTGATCATGTGACTAAACAAGAACTGATCACGTGGCTATAATGCACTGATCACATGACTGCGCATGCACTGATCATGTGGATGATAATACACTGATGACGTTACTGATGAGGCACTGATCACGTGACTGATCATTCACTGATCACGTGGCTATTATGCACTGA
>NW_020192035.1:0-34682 GCF_002263795.3 Bos taurus | reverse complement strand
ACTGAGCATGCACTGTTCACGTGGCTAATCATACACTGTTCACGTAACTGATCATGCACTGATCACGTAATTGATCATGCACTGATCAGGTGGCTGATCATGCAATGATCACCTAGCTACCATGTAATGGTCCCGTGAGTGATCATGCACTGATCACGTGATTGATCATGCACTGATCACTTGGATATCATGCACTGATCACGTGGCTGATCATACACTGCTCACGTAACTGATCATGCACTGATCACGTAATTGATCATGCACTGATCACGTGGCTGATCATGCAATGATCACCTAGCTACCATGTAATGGTCCCGTGAGTGATCATGCACTGACCACGTAATTGAACACATGCACGTGGTGCATGATCACATGAACACGTGACTGATCATGCACTGCTCACGTGGCTGATCATGCAGTGATCACGCAGCCACCATGTACTGGTCACATGACTGATCATGCACTGATCACGTAATTGATCATGCACTGATCACCTGGCTTATCATGCATTCATCATGTGACTCATCATGTGCTGATCATGTGCATCTGGAGACAATGAACAAAGAGCTGAGTAGGCAGGAATCAGTCAGCAGGCTATAATCATGGAACTCAGCTTTGAGAAATCATTGCTGCTCAGCTGGCCAATAATCAAGTAGCATGAGCAGGCAGGAATTATGCAGCACAGGTGGCAATTGTCAAGGAGATGACCGGCAGGAATCCTACAGCTCAACTGGCAATTGTCAAGCAGATGAGCAACAGTAATCACGCAGCTCAGCAGGCCTGATCACGTTTCTGAGCATGCACTGTTCACGTCGCTGATCACACACCTATCACGTGAATGATCATGCACTGATCACGTGGCTTCATGCACTGATCACATGATTGCGCAATGCGTGATCACGTATTGTATGCACTGCTCACGTGGCTATCATGCACTGATGACGTGGCTGATCATGCACTGATCATGTGACTGATCATGCACTGATCACGTAGCTATCTTGCACTGATCACTTGGCTGATCATACACTCATCACGGGACTGATCGAGCACTGATTACGGCGCTATCATGCATTGACTACATGACTTCACATGCACTGATCACTTGATGATCATGCACTGATCACGTGAATGACCATGCACTGATCACGTGACTGATTATGCACTGATCACGTGGCTGATCATGCACTGATCACGTGGCTATCATGCACTGCTCACGTGGCTGATCATGCAATGATCACGTAGCTACCATGTACTGGTCATGTGGCTGATCATGCACTGATCACGTGGCTGATCATACACTGATCACGTGACTGATCATGCACTGATCACGTGACTGATCATGCACTGATCACGTGGCTATCATGCACTGATCACTTGGCTGGTCATACTGATCACGTGCCTTGTCATGCACTGATCACGTGGCTGATCATGCACTGAAAACGTGACTGATCATGCACTGATCACGTGGCTATCATGCAGTGATAACGTGGCTATCATGCACAGATAACATGGCTGATCATGCAATGATCACGTAGCTACCATATACTGGTCACGTGACTGATCATGCACTAATCACGTGGCTGATCATGCACTGATCACGTGACTGATCATGCACTGTTCACGAGACTCATCATGCACTGATCACGTGGATAACAGGCACTGATCACGTGTCTGATCATGCACTGATCACGTGGCTCTCATGCACTTATCACATGGCTGGTCATACACTGATTTATAGCTACCATGTACCGGTCACGTGAATGATCATACACCATCAGGTGACTGATCATGCACTGATCACGTGGGCTATCATGCACTGATCATGTGGCTGATCATGCACTGATCACGTGACTGATCATGCACTGATCACATGACTGCCCATGCACTGATCACCCGGATGATCATACACTGATCATGTGACAGATCATGCACTGATCACGTGGCTATCATGCACTGCTCACGCGGCTGTTCATGCAATGATCACATAGCTACCATGTACTGGTCACGTGAGTGATCATGCACTGGTCACGTAATTGATCATGCACTGATCACGTGGCTATCATGCACTGATCACTTGGCTGGTCATACTGATCACGTGCCTTGTCATGCACTGATCACGTGGCTGATCATGCACTGAAAACGTGACTGATCATGCACTGATCACGTGGCTATCATGCAGTGATAACGTGGCTATCATGCACAGATAACATGGCTGATCATGCAATGATCACGTAGCTACCATATACTGGTCACGTGACTGATCATGCACTGATCACGTGATTGATCATGCACTGATCACTTGGATATCATGCACTGATCACGTGGCTGATCATGCACTGATCACGTGACTGATCATGCACTGATCACGTGGCTATCACGCACTGATCAATTGGCTGGTCATACACTGATCACACAGCTACCATGTACTGGTCACGTGACTGATCATGCAGTGATGACGTAATTGATCATGCACTGATCATGTGGCTGATCATGCACTGATCACGTGACTGATCATGCACTGATCACGTGTCTGATCATGCACTGATCACGTGGCTATCATGCACTTATCACATGGCTGGTCATGCAATGATCACGTAGCTACCATGTACTGGTCATGTGGCTGATCATGCACTGATCACGTGGCTGATCATACACTGATCACGTGACTGATCATGCACTGATCACGTGACTGATCATGCACTGATCACGTGGCTGATCATGCACTGATCAGTTGGCTGGTCATACTGATCACGTGCCTTGTCATGCACTGATCACGTGGCTGATCATGCACTGAAAACGTGACTGATCATGCACTGATCACGTGGCTATCATGCAGTGATAACGTGGCTATCATGCACAGATAACATGGCTGATCATGCAATGATTACGTAGCTACCATATACTGGTCACGTGACTGATCATGCACTAATCACGTGGCTGATCATGCACTGATCACGTGACTGATCATGC
The DNA here is from genome assembly GCF_002263795.3 of Bos taurus. NCBI lineage: Eukaryota > Metazoa > Chordata > Mammalia > Artiodactyla > Bovidae > Bos > Bos taurus. The sequence goes on along the minus strand of NW_020192035.1, from coordinate 31,712 downwards.
ACTGTTCACGAGACTCATCATGCACTGATCACGTGGATAACATGCACTGATCACGTGTCTGATCATGCACTGATCACGTGGCTCTCATGCACTTATCACATGGCTGGTCATACACTGATCTTATAGCTACCATGTACCGGTCACGTGAATGATCATACACCCATCAGGTGACTGATCATGCACTGATCACGTGGCTATCATGCACTGATCATGTGGCTTATCATGCACTGATCACGTGACTGATCATGCACTGATCACGTGACTGATCATGCACTGATCACGTGGCTATCATGCACTGATCACTTGGCTAGTCATACACTGATCACACAGCTACCATGTACTGGTCACGTGACTGATCATGCAGTGATGACGTAATTGATCATGCACTGATCATGTGGCTGATCATGCACTGATCACGTGACTGATCATGCACTGATCACGTGTCTGATCATGCACTGATCACGTGGCTATCATGCACTTATCACATGGCTGGTCATACACTGATCTTATAGCTACCATGTACCGGTCACGTGAATGATCATACACCCATCAGGTGACTGATCATGCACTGATCACGTGGCTATCATGCACTGACCACGAGACTGATCATGCACTGATCACGTCTAATCATGCACTGATCACATGACTGCCCATGCACTGATCACGTGGATGATCATACACTACTCATGTGACAGATCATGCACTGATCACGTGGCTGATCATGCACTGATACCGTGACTGAGCATGGACTGATCACATGACTATCATGTAGTGATCACGTGACTTAATGGCGCTGATCATGTGACTGATCATGCGCTGATCATGTTTGCTATCATACACTGATCATGTGCCTCTGGAGGCAATAAACAAAGAGCTGAGTAGGCACGAATCAAACAGTCAGCAGGCAATAATCATGGAACTCAGCTGTGAGGAATCATGCTGCTCAGCTGGCAATAATCAAGCAGCTGAGCAGGCAGGAATTACACAGCACAGCTGGCAATTGTCAAGCAGATGACAGGCAGGAATCGTGCAGCTCAGCTGGCAATTGTCAAGCAGATGAGCAGACACTAATCACGCAGCTCAGCAGGCCCGGATCACGTGACTGAGCATGCACTGTTCACGTGGCTGATCATACACTGATCACGTGATTGATCATGCACTGATCACATGGATATCATGCACTGATCACGTGGCTGATCATACACTGTTCACGTGTCTGACCATGCACTGATCACGTGGCTGATCATACACTGCTCACGTAACTGATCATGCACTGATCACGTGGCTATCATGCACTGAATACGTGGCTGAACATGCACTGTTCACGTGGCTGATCACACACCTGTCACGTGACATAACATGCACTGATCACGTGGCACTCATGCACTGATCACGTGGCTGATCATACTCTGCTCACGTAACTCATCATGCACACATCACGTTTCTATCATGCACTGCTCACGTGGCTCGTCATGGAATGATCACGTAGCTACCATATACTGGTCACGTGACTGATCATGCACAGATCACGTAAATGATCATGCACTGTTCAAGTGACTGATCATGTACTGATCACGTGACTGATCACGCACTGATCACGTGGATATCATGCACTGATCACGTGGCTGATCACACGCGTATCACATGACTGATCATGCACTTGTCACGTGGCTATCATGCACTGATCATGTGGCTGATCATGCACTGATCACGTGACTGATCATGCACTGATCACGTGACTGATCATGCACTGATCACGTGGCTATCACGCACTGATCAATTGGCTGGTCATACACTGATCACACAGCTACCATGTACTGGTCACGTGACTGATCATGCAGTGATGACGTAATTGATCATGCACTGATCATGTGGCTGATCATGCACTGATCACGTGACTGATCATGCACTGATCACGTGTCTGATCATGCACTGATCACGTGGCTATCATGCACTTATCACATGGCTGGACATACACTGATCTTATAGCTACCATGTACCGGTCACGTGAATGATCATACACCCATCAGGTGACTGATCATGCACTGATCACGTGGCTATCATGCACTGACCACGAGACTGAAAATGCACTGATCACATCTAATCATGCACTGATCACACGACTGCCCATGCACTGATCACGTGGATGATCATACACTAATCATGTGACAGATCATGCACTGATCACGTGGCTGATCATGCACTGATACCGTGACTGAGCATGGACTGATCACATGACTATCATGTAGTGATCACGTGACTTAATGGCGCTGATCATGTGACTGACCATGCGCTGATCATGTTTGCTATCATACACTGATCATGTGCCTCTGGAGGCAATAAACAAAGAGCTGAGTAGGCACGAATCAAACAGTCAGCAGGCAATAATCATGGAACTCAGCTGTGAGGAATCATGCTGCTCAGCTGGCAATAATCAAGCAGCTGAGCAGGCAGGAATTACGCAGCGCAGCAGGCAATTGTCAAGCAGATGAGCAGACAGTAATCACGCAGCTCAGCAGGCCCTGATCACGTGACTGAGCATGCACTGATCATGTGGCTGATCACACATGTATCACGTGACTGATCATGCACTGATCACGTGGCTCTCATGCACTGACATGTGGCTATCATGCACTGATCACGTGGCTACCAAGCACTGATCACGTGGCTGATCACGCAATGATCATGTAGCAACCATATACTGGTCATGTGACTGATCATGCACTGATCACGTAATTGATCCTGCACTGATCACATGGCTCATCACGCACTGATCCGGTGGCTGATCACACACGTATCACGTGACTGATCATGTACAGATCACGTAAATAATCAAGAAGTGACCACCTGGCTATCCTGCACTGATCACGTGGATAACATGCACTGATCACGTGGCTGATCACACACGTATCACGTGACTGATCATGCACTGATCACGTGACTGATCATGCACTGATCACGTGGCTATCATGCACTGATCACTTGGCTGGTCATACTGATCACGTGCCTTGTCATGCACTGATCACGTGGCTGATCATGCACTGAAAACGTGACTGATCATGCACTGATCATGTGGCTGATCATGCACTGATCAGGTGGCTGATCATACACTGATCACGTAACTGATCATGCACTGATCACATGACTGATCATGCACTGATCACGTGGCTATCATGCACTGATCACTTGGCTGGACATACACTGATCACGTGCCTGGTCATGCACTGATCACGTGGCTGATCATACACTGATCACATGACTGATCATACACTGATCTTGTGTCTGATCATGCACTGATCACGTGGCTATCATGCACTGCTCACGTGGCTGATCATGAGATGATCACGCAGCTACCATGTACTGGTCACATGACTGATCATGCACTGATCACGTGACTGATCATGCATTGATCACGTGGCTATCGTGCACTACTCACGTGGCTGATGATGCAATGATCATGTAGCGACCATGTACAGGTCACGTGAATGATCATACACCCATCAGGTGACTGATCATGCACTGATCACGTGGCTATCATGCACTGATCACGAGACTTATTATGCACTGATAACGTCTATATCATGCACTGATCACATGACTGCCCATGCACTGATCACGTGGATGATCATACACTAATCATGTGACAGATCATGCACTGATCAAGTGGCTGATCATGCACTGATACCGTGACTGAGCATGGACTGATGACATGACTATCATGTAGTGATCACGTGACTTAATGGCGCTGATCATGTGACTGATCGAGCGCTGAGCATGTTTGCTATCATACACTGATCATGTGCCTCTGGAGGCAATAAACAAAGAGCTGAGTAGGCACGAATCATACAGTCAGCAGGCAATAATCATGGAACTCAGCTGTGAGGAATCATGCTGCTCAGCTGGCAATAATCAAGCAGCTGAGCAGGCAGGAATTACGCAGCACAGCTGGCAATTGTCAAGCAGATGACAGGCAGGAATCGTGCAGCTCAGCTGGCAATTGTCAAGCAGATGAGCAGACAGTAATCACGCAGCTCAGCAGGCCCTGATCACGTGACTGAGCATGCACTGTTCACGTGGCTAATCATACACTGTTCACGTAACTGATCATGCACTGATCACGTAATTGATCATGCACTGATCAGGTGGCTGATCATGCAATGATCACCTAGCTACCATGTAATGGTCCCGTGAGTGATCATGCACTGATCACGTGATTGATCATGCACTGATCACTTGGATATCATGCACTGATCACGTGGCTGATCATACACTGCTCACGTAACTGATCATGCACTGATCACGTAATTGATCATGCACTGATCACGTGGCTGATCATGCAATGATCACCTAGCTACCATGTAATGGTCCCGTGAGTGATCATGCACTGACCACGTAATTGAACATGCACTGATCACGTGGCTGATCATGCACTGAACACGTGACTGATCATGCACTGCTCACGTGGCTGATCATGCAGTGATCACGCAGCCACCATGTACTGGTCACATGACTGATCATGCACTGATCACGTAATTGATCATGCACTGATCACCTGGCTTATCATGCATTCATCATGTGACTCATCATGTGCTGATCATGTGCATCTGGAGACAATGAACAAAGAGCTGAGTAGGCAGGAATCAGTCAGCAGGCTATAATCATGGAACTCAGCTTTGAGAAATCATGCTGCTCAGCTGGCAATAATCAAGTAGATGAGCAGGCAGGAATTATGCAGCACAGGTGGCAATTGTCAAGGAGATGACAGGCAGGAATCCTACAGCTCAGCTGGCAATTGTCAAGCAGATGAGCAGACAGTAATCACGCAGCTCAGCAGGCCCTGATCACGTTTCTGAGCATGCACTGTTCACGTCGCTGATCACACACCTATCACGTGAATGATCATGCACTGATCACGTGGCTTCATGCACTGATCACATGATTGCGCATGCAGTGATCACGTAATTGTATGCACTGCTCACGTGGCTATCATGCACTGATGACGTGGCTGATCATGCACTGATCATGTGACTGATCATGCACTGATCACGTAGCTATCTTGCACTGATCACTTGGCTGATCATACACTCATCACGGGACTGATCGAGCACTGATTACGGCGCTATCATGCATTGACTACATGACTTCACATGCACTGATCACTTGGATGATCATGCACTGATCACGTGAATGACCATGCACTGATCACGTGACTGATTATGCACTGATCACGTGGCTGATCATGCACTGATCACGTGGCTATCATGCACTGCTCACGTGGCTGATCATGCAATGATCACGTAGCTACCATGTACTGGTCATGTGGCTGATCATGCACTGATCACGTGGCTGATCATACACTGATCACGTGACTGATCATGCACTGATCACGTGACTGATCATGCACTGATCACGTGGCTATCATGCACTGATCACTTGGCTGGTCATACTGATCACGTGCCTTGTCATGCACTGATCACGTGGCTGATCATGCACTGAAAACGTGACTGATCATGCACTGATCACGTGGCTATCATGCAGTGATAACGTGGCTATCATGCACAGATAACATGGCTGATCATGCAATGATCACGTAGCTACCATATACTGGTCACGTGACTGATCATGCACTAATCACGTGGCTGATCATGCACTGATCACGTGACTGATCATGCACTGTTCACGAGACTCATCATGCACTGATCACGTGGATAACAGGCACTGATCACGTGTCTGATCATGCACTGATCACGTGGCTCTCATGCACTTATCACATGGCTGGTCATACACTGATCTTATAGCTACCATGTACCGGTCACGTGAATGATCATACACCCATCAGGTGACTGATCATGCACTGATCACGTGGCTATCATGCACTGATCATGTGGCTGATCATGCACTGATCACGTGACTGATCATGCACTGATCACATGACTGCCCATGCACTGATCACCCGGATGATCATACACTGATCATGTGACAGATCATGCACTGATCACGTGGCTATCATGCACTGCTCACGCGGCTGTTCATGCAATGATCACATAGCTACCATGTACTGGTCACGTGAGTGATCATGCACTGGTCACGTAATTGATCATGCACTGATCACGTGGCTATCATGCACTGATCACTTGGCTGGTCATACTGATCACGTGCCTTGTCATGCACTGATCACGTGGCTGATCATGCACTGAAAACGTGACTGATCATGCACTGATCACGTGGCTATCATGCAGTGATAACGTGGCTATCATGCACAGATAACATGGCTGATCATGCAATGATCACGTAGCTACCATATACTGGTCACGTGACTGATCATGCACTGATCACGTGATTGATCATGCACTGATCACTTGGATATCATGCACTGATCACGTGGCTGATCATGCACTGATCACGTGACTGATCATGCACTGATCACGTGGCTATCACGCACTGATCAATTGGCTGGTCATACACTGATCACACAGCTACCATGTACTGGTCACGTGACTGATCATGCAGTGATGACGTAATTGATCATGCACTGATCATGTGGCTGATCATGCACTGATCACGTGACTGATCATGCACTGATCACGTGTCTGATCATGCACTGATCACGTGGCTATCATGCACTTATCACATGGCTGGTCATGCAATGATCACGTAGCTACCATGTACTGGTCATGTGGCTGATCATGCACTGATCACGTGGCTGATCATACACTGATCACGTGACTGATCATGCACTGATCACGTGACTGATCATGCACTGATCACGTGGCTATCATGCACTGATCAGTTGGCTGGTCATACTGATCACGTGCCTTGTCATGCACTGATCACGTGGCTGATCATGCACTGAAAACGTGACTGATCATGCACTGATCACGTGGCTATCATGCAGTGATAACGTGGCTATCATGCACAGATAACATGGCTGATCATGCAATGATCACGTAGCTACCATATACTGGTCACGTGACTGATCATGCACTAATCACGTGGCTGATCATGCACTGATCACGTGACTGATCATGCACTGTTCACGAGACTCATCATGCACTGATCACGTGGATAACATGCACTGATCACGTGTCTGATCATGCACTGATCACGTGGCTCTCATGCACTTATCACATGGCTGGTCATACACTGATCTTATAGCTACCATGTACCGGTCACGTGAATGATCATACACCCATCAGGTGACTGATCATGCACTGATCACGTGGCTATCATGCACTGATCATGTGGCTGATCATGCACTGATCACGTGACTGATCATGCACTGATCACGTGACTGATCATGCACTGATCACGTGGCTATCATGCACTGATCACTTGGCTAGTCATACACTGATCACACAGCTACCATGTACTGGTCACGTGACTGATCATGCAGTGATGACGTAATTGATCATGCACTGATCATGTGGCTGATCATGCACTGATCACGTGACTGATCATGCACTGATCACGTGTCTGATCATGCACTGATCACGTGGCTATCATGCACTTATCACATGGCTGGTCATACACTGATCTTATAGCTACCATGTACCGGTCACGTGAATGATCATACACCCATCAGGTGACTGATCATGCACTGATCACGTGGCTATCATGCACTGACCACGAGACTGATCATGCACTGATCACGTCTAATCATGCACTGATCACATGACTGCCCATGCACTGATCACGTGGATGATCATACACTAATCATGTGACAGATCATGCACTGATCACGTGGCTGATCATGCACTGATACCGTGACTGAGCATGGACTGATCACATGACTATCATGTAGTGATCACGTGACTTAATGGCGCTGATCATGTGACTGATCATGCGCTGATCATGTTTGCTATCATACACTGATCATGTGCCTCTGGAGGCAATAAACAAAGAGCTGAGTAGGCACGAATCAAACAGTCAGCAGGCAATAATCATGGAACTCAGCTGTGAGGAATCATGCTGCTCAGCTGGCAATAAACAAGCAGCTGAGCAGGCAGGAATTACACAGCACAGCTGGCAATTGTCAAGCAGATGACAGGCAGGAATCGTGCAGCTCAGCTGGCAATTGTCAAGCAGATGAGCAGACACTAATCACGCAGCTCAGCAGGCCCGGATCACGTGACTGAGCATGCACTGTTCACGTGGCTGATCATACACTGATCACGTGATTGATCATGCACTGATCACATGGATATCATGCACTGATCACGTGGCTGATCATACACTGTTCACGTGTCTGACCATGCACTGATCACGTGGCTGATCATACACTGCTCACGTAACTGATCATGCACTGATCACGTGGCTATCATGCACTGAATACGTGGCTGAACATGCACTGTTCACGTGGCTGATCACACACCTGTCACGTGACATAACATGCACTGATCACGTGGCACTCATGCACTGATCACGTGGCTGATCATACTCTGCTCACGTAACTCATCATGCACACATCACGTTTCTATCATGCACTGCTCACGTGGCTCGTCATGGAATGATCACGTAGCTACCATATACTGGTCACGTGACTGATCATGCACAGATCACGTAAATGATCATGCACTGTTCAAGTGACTGATCATGTACTGATCACGTGACTGATCACGCACTGATCACGTGGATATCATGCACTGATCACGTGGCTGATCACACGCGTATCACATGACTGATCATGCACTTGTCACGTGGCTATCATGCACTGATCATGTGGCTGATCATGCACTGATCACGTGACTGATCATGCACTGATCACGTGACTGATCATGCACTGATCACGTGGCTATCACGCACTGATCAATTGGCTGGTCATACACTGATCACACAGCTACCATGTACTGGTCACGTGACTGATCATGCAGTGATGACGTAATTGATCATGCACTGATCATGTGGCTGATCATGCACTGATCACGTGACTGATCATGCACTGATCACGTGTCTGATCATGCACTGATCACGTGGCTATCATGCACTTATCACATGGCTGGACATACACTGATCTTATAGCTACCATGTACCGGTCACGTGAATGATCATACACCCATCAGGTGACTGATCATGCACTGATCACGTGGCTATCATGCACTGACCACGAGACTGAAAATGCACTGATCACATCTAATCATGCACTGATCACACGACTGCCCATGCACTGATCACGTGGATGATCATACACTAATCATGTGACAGATCATGCACTGATCACGTGGCTGATCATGCACTGATACCGTGACTGAGCATGGACTGATCACATGACTATCATGTAGTGATCACGTGACTTAATGGCGCTGATCATGTGACTGACCATGCGCTGATCATGTTTGCTATCATACACTGATCATGTGCCTCTGGAGGCAATAAACAAAGAGCTGAGTAGGCACGAATCAAACAGTCAGCAGGCAATAATCATGGAACTCAGCTGTGAGGAATCATGCTGCTCAGCTGGCAATAATCAAGCAGCTGAGCAGGCAGGAATTACGCAGCGCAGCAGGCAATTGTCAAGCAGATGAGCAGACAGTAATCACGCAGCTCAGCAGGCCCTGATCACGTGACTGAGCATGCACTGATCATGTGGCTGATCACACATGTATCACGTGACTGATCATGCACTGATCACGTGGCTCTCATGCACTGACATGTGGCTATCATGCACTGATCACGTGGCTACCAAGCACTGATCACGTGGCTGATCACGCAATGATCATGTAGCAACCATATACTGGTCATGTGACTGATCATGCACTGATCACGTAATTGATCCTGCACTGATCACATGGCTCATCACGCACTGATCCGGTGGCTGATCACACACGTATCACGTGACTGATCATGTACAGATCACGTAAATAATCATGAAGTGACCACGTGGCTATCCTGCACTGATCACGTGGATAACATGCACTGATCACGTGGCTGATCACACACGTATCACGTGACTGATCATGCACTGATCACGTGACTGATCATGCACTGATCACGTGGCTATCATGCACTGATCACTTGGCTGGTCATACTGATCACGTGCCTTGTCATGCACTGATCACGTGGCTGATCATGCACTGAAAACGTGACTGATCATGCACTGATCACGTGGCTATCATGCAGTGATAACGTGGCTATCATGCACAGATAACATGGCTGATCATGCAATGATCACGTAGCTACCATATACTGGTCACGTGACTGATCATGCACTAATCACGTGGCTGATCATGCACTGATCACGTGACTGATCATGCACTGTTCACGAGACTCATCATGCACTGATCACGTGGATAACATGCACTGATCACGTGTCTGATCATGCACTGATCACGTGGCTCTCATGCACTTATCACATGGCTGGTCATACACTGATCATATAGCTACCATGTACCGGTCACGTGAATGATCATACACCCATCAGGTGACTGATCATGCACTGATCACGTGGCTATCATGCACTGATCATGTGGCTGATCATGCACTGATCACGTGACTGATCATGCACTGATCACATGACTGCCCGTGCACTGATCACCCGGATGATCATACACTGATCATGTGACAGATCATGCACTGATCACGTGGCTATCATGCACTGCTCACGCGGCTGTTCATGCAATGATCACATAGCTACCATGTACTGGTCACGTGAGTGATCATGCACTGGTCACGTAATTGATCATGCACTGATCACGTGGCTATCATGCACTGATCACTTGGCTGGTCATACTGATCACGTGCCTTGTCATGCACTGATCACGTGGCTGATCATGCACTGAAAACGTGACTGATCATGCACTGATCACGTGGCTATCATGCAGTGATAACGTGGCTATCATGCACAGATAACATGGCTGATCATGCAATGATCACGTAGCTACCATATACTGGTCACGTGACTGATCATGCACTGATCACGTGATTGATCATGCACTGATCACTTGGATATCATGCACTGATCACGTGGCTGATCATGCACTGATCACGTGACTGATCATGCACTGATCACGTGGCTATCACGCACTGATCAATTGGCTGGTCATACACTGATCACACAGCTACCATGTACTGGTCACGTGACTGATCATGCAGTGATGACGTAATTGATCATGCACTGATCATGTGGCTGATCATGCACTGATCACGTGACTGATCATGCACTGATCACGTGTCTGATCATGCACTGATCACGTGGCTATCATGCACTTATCACATGGCTGGTCATGCAATGATCACGTAGCTACCATGTACTGGTCATGTGGCTGATCATGCACTGATCACGTGGCTGATCATACACTGATCACGTGACTGATCATGCACTGATCACGTGACTGATCATGCACTGATCACGTGGCTATCATGCACTGATCAGTTGGCTGGTCATACTGATCACGTGCCTTGTCATGCACTGATCACGTGGCTGATCATGCACTGAAAACGTGACTGATCATGCACTGATCACGTGGCTATCATGCAGTGATAACGTGGCTATCATGCACAGATAACATGGCTGATCATGCAATGATCACGTAGCTACCATATACTGGTCACGTGACTGATCATGCACTGATCACGTGGCTGATCATGCACTGATCACGTGACTGATCATGCACTGTTCACGAGACTCATCATGCACTGATCACGTGGATAACATGCACTGATCACGTGTCTGATCATGCACTGATCACGTGGCTCTCATGCACTTATCACATGGCTGGTCATACACTGATCTTATAGCTACCATGTACCGGTCACGTGAATGATCATACACCCATCAGGTGACTGATCATGCACTGATCACGTGGCTATCATGCACTGATCATGTGGCTGATCATGCACTGATCACGTGACTGATCATGCACTGATCACGTGACTGATCATGCACTGATCACGTGTCTATCATGCACTGAATACGTGGCTGAACATGCACTGTTCACGTGGCTGATCACACACCTGTCACGTGACATAACATGCACTGATCACGTGGCACTCATGCACTGATCACGTGGCTGATCATACTCTGCTCACGTAACTCATCATGCACACATCACGTTTCTATCATGCACTGCTCACGTGGCTCGTCATGGAATGATCACGTAGCTACCATATACTGGTCACGTGACTGATCATGCACAGATCACGTAAATGATCATGCACTGTTCAAGTGACTGATCATGTACTGATCACGTGACTGATCACGCACTGATCACGTGGATATCATGCACTGATCACGTGGCTGATCACACGCGTATCACATGACTGATCATGCACTTGTCACGTGGCTATCATGCACTGATCATGTGGCTGATCATGCACTGATCACGTGACTGATCATGCACTGATCACGTGACTGATCATGCACTGATCACGTGGCTATCACGCACTGATCAATTGGCTGGTCATACACTGATCACACAGCTACCATGTACTGGTCACGTGACTGATCATGCAGTGATGACGTAATTGATCATGCACTGATCATGTGGCTGATCATGCACTGATCACGTGACTGATCATGCACTGATCACGTGTCTGATCATGCACTGATCACGTGTCTATCATGCACTTATCACATGGCTGGACATACACTGATCTTATAGCTACCATGTACCGGTCACGTGAATGATCATACACCCATCAGGTGACTGATCATGCACTGATCACGTGGCTATCATGCACTGACCACGAGACTGAAAATGCACTGATCACGTCTAATCATGCACTGATCACATGACTGCCCATGCACTGATCACGTGGATGATCATACACTAATCATGTGACAGATCATGCACTGATCACGTGGCTGATCATGCACTGATACCGTGACTGAGCATGGACTGATCACATGACTATCATGTAGTGATCACGTGACTTAATGGCGCTGATCATGTGACTGATCGTGCGCTGAGCATGTTTGCTATCATACACTGATCATGTGCCTCTGGAGGCAATAAACAAAGAGCTGAGTAGGCACGAATCAAACAGTCAGCAGGCAATAATCATGGAACTCAGCTGTGAGGAATCATGCTGCTCAGCTGGCAATAATCAAGCAGCTGAGCAGGCAGGAATTACGCAGCACAGCAGGCAATTGTCAAGCAGATGAGCAGACAGTAATCACGCAGCTCAGCAGGCCCTGATCACGTGACTGAGCATGCACTGATCATGTGGCTGATCACACATGTATCACGTGACTGATCATGCACTGATCACGTGGCTCTCATGCACTGACATGTGGCTATCATGCACTGATCACGTGGCTACCAAGCACTGATCACGTGGCTGATCACGAAATGATCATGTAGCAACCATATACTGGTCATGTGACTGATCATGCACTGATCACGTAATTGATCCTGCACTGATCACATGGCTCATCACGCACTGATCCGGTGGCTGATCACACACGTATCACGTGACTGATCATGTACAGATCACGTAAATAATCATGAAGTGACCACGTGGCTATCCTGCACTGATCACGTGGATAACATGCACTGATCACGTGGCTGATCACACACGTATCACGTGACTGATCATGCACTGATCACGTGGCTATCATGTACTGGTCACATGACTGATCATGCACTGATCACATAATTGATCATGCACTGACCACCTGCCTTATCATGCATTGATTATGTGACTGATCATGTGCTGATCATGTTTGGTGTCACACACTGATCATGTGCCTCTGGAAGCAATGAACATAGAGCTGAGTAGGCAGGAATCAGTCAGCAGGCTATAATCATGGAACTCACCTCTGAGAAATCATGCTGCTCAGCTGGCAATAATCAAGTAGATGAGCAGGCAGGAATTACGCAGCACAGGTGGCAATTGTCAAGGAGATGACAGGCAGGAATCGTGCAGCTCAGCTGGAAATTGTCAAGCAGATGAGCAGACAGTAATCACGCAGCCCAGCAGGCCCTGATCACGTGACTTAGCATGCACTGTTCACGTGGATGATCACACACCTATCACGTGACTGATCATGCACTGATCATGTGAGTGATCATGCACTGATCACGTGGCTATAATGCACTGATCACTTGGCTGGACATACACTGATCACGTGCCTGGTCATGCACTGATCACGTGGCTGATCATGCACTGATCACGTGACTGATCATGCACTGATCTTGTGTCTGATAATGCACTGATCACGTGGCTATCATGCACTACTCACGTGGCTGATCATGCAATGATCACGTGGCTATCATGCACTACTCACGTGGCTGATCATGCACTGGTCACGAGACTGATCATGCCCTGATCAAGTGGCTATCATGCACTGATCACGTGGCTGATCATGCAATGATCATGAAGCTTCCATGTTCCGGTCACGTGACCGATCATACACCCATCAGGTGACTGATCATGCACTGATCACGTGGCTATATTGCACTGTTAACGTGGCTGATCATACACTGATCACCTGCCTGGTCATGCACAGATCAGGTGACTAATCATGAACTGATTACGTAGCTATCATGTACTGATCACCTGGCTGATCATGCACTGATCATGTGGCTGATCATACACTGATCACATGACTGATCATACACTGATCTCGTGTCTGATCATGCACTGATCACGTGGCTATCATGCACTGCTCACGTGGCTGATCATGCGATGATCACGCAGCTACCATGTACTGGTCACATGACTGATCATGCACTGATCACGTGACTGATCATGCAGTGATCACGTGGCTATCGTGCACTACTCACGTGGCTGATGATGCAATGATCATGTAGCGACCATGTACAGGTCACGTGAATGATCATACACCTATCAGGTGACTGATCATGCACTGATCACGTGGGTATCATGCACTGATCACGAGACTGATCATGCACTGATCACGTCTATATCATGCACTGATCACATGACTGCCCATGCACTGATCACGTGGATGATCATACACTAATCATGTGGCAGATCATGCACTGATCACGTGGCTTATCATGCACTGATACCGTGACTGAGCATGGACTGATCACATGACTATCATGTAGTGATCACGTGACTTAATGGCGCTGATCATGTGACTGATCGTGCGCTGATCATGTTTGCTATCATACACTGATCATGTGCCTCTGGAGGCAATAAACAAAGAGCTGAGTAGGCACGAATCATACAGTCAGCAGGCAATAATCATGGAACTCAGCTGTGAGGAATCATGCTGCTCAGCTGGCAATAATCAAGCAGCTGAGCAGGCAGGAATTACGCAGCACAGCTGGCAATTGTCAAGCAGATGACAGGCAGGAATCGTGCAGCTCAGCTGGCAATTGTCAAGCAGATGAGCAGACAGTAATCACGCAGCTCAGCAGGCCCTGATCACGTGACTGAGCATGCACTGTTCACGTGGCTGATCATACACTGATAACGTGATTGATCATGCACTGATCACATGGATATCATGCACTGATCACGTGGCTGATCATAAACTGATCACGTAACTGCTCATGCACTGATCACGTAATTGATCATGCACTGATCACGTGGCTGATCATGCAATGATCACCTAGCTACCATGTAATGGTCCCGTGAGTGATCATGCACTGACCACGTAATTGATCATGCACTGATCACGTGGCAGATCATGCACTGAACACGTGACTGATCATGCACTGATCACGTGACTGATCATGCACTGATCACGTGGCTATCATGCACTGCTCACGTGGCTGATCATGCAGTGATCAAGCAGCCACCATGTACTGGTCACATGACTGATCATGCACTGATCACGTAATTGATCATGCACTGATCACCTGGCTTATCATGCATTCATCATGTGACTCATCATGTGCTGATCATGTTTGGTGTCACACACTGATCATGTGCATCTGGAGGCAATGAACAAAGAGCTGAGTAGGCAGGAATCAGTCAACAGGCTATAATCATGGAACTCAGCTTTGAGAAATCATGCTGCTCAGCTGGCAATAATCAAGTAGATGAGCAGGCACGAATTATGCAGCACAGGTGGCAATTGTCAAGCAGATGACAGGCAGGAATCGTACAGCTCAGCTGGCAATTGTCAAGCAGATGAGCAGACACTAATCACGCAGCTCAGCAGGCCCTGATCACGTGACTGAGCATGCACTGTTCACGTTGCTGATCACACACCTATCACGTGAATGATCATGCACTGATCACGTGGCTCTCATGCACTGATCACATGATTGCACATGCAGTGATCACGTAATTGTATGCACTGCTCACGTGGCTATCATGCACTGATGACGTGGCTGATCATGCACTGATCATGTGACTGATCATGCACTGATCACGTAGCTATCTTGCACTGATCACTTGGCTGATCATACACTCATCACGGGACTGATCGTGCACTGATTATGGCGCTATCATGCATTGACTACATGACTTCACATGCACTGATCACGTGGATGATCATGCACTGATCACGTGACTGACCATGCACTGATCACGTGACTGATTATGCACTGATCACGTGGCTGATCATGCAATGATCACGTGGCTATCATGCACTGCTCACGTGGCTGATCATGCAATGATCACGTAGCTACCATGTACTGGTCATGTGGCTGATCATGCACTGATCACGTGGCTGATCATACACTGATCAGTTGGCTATCATGCACTGATTACTTGGCTGATCATACACTGATCACGTGACTGATAATGCACTGATCATCTGGCTATCATGCAGTCATTACCTGGCTATCGTGCACTGATCACGTGGTTGATCATACACTGATCACGAGACTGATCATGCACTGATCACGTCTATATCATGCACTGATCACATGACTGCCCATGCACTGATCACCCGGATGATCATACACTGATCACGAGACTGATCATGCACTGATCACGTCTATATCATGCACTGATCACATGACTGCCCATGCACTGATCACCCGGATGATCATACACTGATCATGTGACAGATCATGCACTGATCACGTGGCTCTCATGCACTGCTCACGCGGCTGTTCATGCAATGATCACATAGCTACCATGTACTGGTCACGTGAGTGATCATGCACTGGTCACGTAATTGATCATGCACTGATCAGTTGACTTATCATGCACTGTTCACGTCAGTGATCATGCACTGATCACGTGACTGATCATGCACTGATCTCGTGACTATCATGCACGGCTCATGTGGCTGATCATGCAATGATCACCTAGCTACCATATACTGGTCAAGTGACTGATCATGCACTGATCACGTAATTCATCATGCAGTGATCATGTGGCTGATCATGCACTGATCACGTGGCTGAACATCCACTGATCACGTGACTGATCATGGACTGATCACGTGATTGATCATGCACTGATCACGTGGCTATCATGCACTGATCACTTGGCTGGTCATACACTGATCACGTGCCTGGTCATGCACAGATTACATGACTGATCATGCACTGAACACGTGACTGATCATGCACTGATCACGTGGCTATCATGCACTACTCACGTGGCTGATCATGCAATGATCATGTAGCTACCATGTACAGGTCAGGTGACTGATCATACACCCATCAGGTGACGGATCATGCACTGATCACGTGGCTGATCATACACTGATCACGTGATTGATCATGCACTGATCACTTGGATATCATGCACTGATTACGTGGCTGATCATACACTGTTCACATGTCTGACCATGCACTGATCACATGGCTGATCATACACTGCTCCCGTGAGTGACCATGCACTGATCACGTAATTGATCATGCACTGATCACGTGGCTGAACATGCCCTGAACACGTGACTGACCATGCACTGATCACGTGACTCATCATGCACTGATCACGTGGCTATCATGCAATGCTCACGTGGCTGATCATGCAATGATCACGCAGCTACCATGTACTGGTCACATGACTGATCATGCACTGATCACGTAATTGATCATGCACTGATCACCTGGCTTATCATGCATTGATCATGTGACTGATCATGTGCTGATCATGTTTGTTGTCACACACTGATCGTGTGCATCTGCAGGCAATGAACAAGAGCTGAGTAGGCAGGAATCAGTCAGCAGGCTATAATCATGGAACTCAGCTTTGAGAAATCATGCTGTTCAGCTGGCAATAATCAAGTAGATGAGCAGGCAGGAATTATGCAGCACAGGTGGCAATTGTCAAGGAGATGACAGGCAGGAATCGTACAGCTCAGCTGGCAATTGTCAAGCAGATGAGCAGACAGTAATCACGCAGCTCAGCAGGCCTTTATCACGTGACTGAGCATGCACTGTTCACCCGGATGATCATACACTGATCATGTGACAGATCATGCACAGATCACGTGGCTCTCATGCACTTATCACATGGCTGGTCATACACTGATCTTATAGCTACCATGTACCGGTCACGTGAATGATCATACACCCATCAGGTGACTGATCATGCACTGATCACGTGGCTATCATGCACTGATCATGTGGCTGATCATGCACTGATCACGTGACTGATCATGCACTGATCACGTGACTGATCATGCACTGATCACGTGTCTATCATGCACTGAATACGTGGCTGAACATGCACTGTTCACGTGGCTGATCACACACCTGTCACGTGACATAACATGCACTGATCACGTGGCACTCATGCACTGATCACGTGGCTGATCATACTCTGCTCACGTAACTCATCATGCACACATCACGTTTCTATCATGCACTGCTCACGTGGCTCGTCATGGAATGATCATGTAGCTACCATATACTGGTCACGTGACTGATCATGCACAGATCACGTAAATGATCATGCACTGTTCAAGTGACTGATTATGTACTGATCACGTGACTGATCACGCACTGATCACGTGGATATCATGCACTGATCACGTGGCTGATCACACGCGTATCACATGACTGATCATGCACTTGTCACGTGGCTATCATGCACTGATCATGTGGCTGATCATGCACTGATCACGTGACTGATCATGCACTGATCACGTGACTGATCATGCACTGATCACGTGGCTATCACGCACTGATCAATTGGCTGGTCATACACTGATCACACAGCTACCATGTACTGGTCACGTGACTGATCATGCAGTGATGACGTAATTGATCATGCACTGATCATGTGGCTGATCATGCACTGATCACGTGACTGATCATGCACTGATCACGTGTCTGATCATGCACTGATCACGTGGCTATCATGCACTTATCACATGGCTGGACATACACTGATCTTATAGCTACCATGTACCGGTCACGTGAATGATCATACACCCATCAGGTGACTGATCATGCACTGATCACGTGGCTATCATGCACTGACCACGAGACTGAAAATGCACTGATCACGTCTAATCATGCACTGATCACATGACTGCCCATGCACTGATCACGTGGATGATCATACACTAATCATGTGACAGATCATGCACTGATCACGTGGCTGATCATGCACTGATACCGTGACTGAGCATGGACTGATCACATGACTATCATGTAGTGATCACGTGACTTAATGGCGCTGATCATGTGACTGATCGTGCGCTGATCATGTTTGCTATCATACACTGATCATGTGCCTCTGGAGGCAATAAACAAAGAGCTGAGTAGGCACGAATCATACAGTCAGCAGGCAATAATCATGGAACTCAGCTGTGAGGAATCATGCTGCTCAGCTGGCAATAATCAAGCAGCTGAGCAGGCAGGAATTACGCAGCACAGCTGGCAATTGTCAAGCAGATGACAGGCAGGAATCGTGCAGCTCAGCTGGCAATTGTCAAGCAGATGAGCAGACAGTAATCACGCAGCTCAGCAGGCCCTGATCACGTGACTGAGCATGCACTGTTCACGTGGCTGATCATACACTGATAACGTGATTGATCATGCACTGATCACATGGATATCATGCACTGATCACGTGGCTGATCATAAACTGATCACGTAACTGATCATGCACTGATCACGTAATTGATCATGCACTGATCACGTGGCTGATCATGCAATGATCACCTAGCTACCATGTAATGGTCCCGTGAGTGATCATGCACTGATCACGTGATTGATCATGCACTGATCACTTGGATATCATGCACTGATCACGTGGCTGATCATGCACTGCTCACGTAACTGATCATGCACTGATCACGTAATTGATCATGCACTGATCACGTGGCTGATCATGCAATGATCACCTAGCTACCATATAATGGTCCCGTGAGTGATCATGCACTGACCACGTAATTGATCATGCACTGATCACGTGGCAGATCATGCACTGAACACGTGACTGATCATGCACTGATCACGTGACTGATCATGCACTGATCACGTGGCTATCATGCACTGCTCACGTGGCTGATCATGCAGTGATCACGCAGCCACCATGTACTGGTCACATGACTGATCATGCACTGATCACGTAATTGATCATGCACTGATCACCTGGCTTATCATGCATTCATCATGTGACTCATCATGTGCTGATCATGTTTGGTGTCACACACTGATCATGTGCATCTGGAGGCAATGAACAAAGAGCTGAGTAGGCAGGAATCAGTCAACAGGCTATAATCATGGAACTCAGCTTTGAGAAATCATGCTGCTCAGCTGGCAATAATCAAGTAGATGAGCAGGCACGAATTATGCAGCACAGGTGGCAATTGTCAAGCAGATGACAGGCAGGAATCGTACAGCTCAGCTGGCAATTGTCAAGCAGATGAGCAGACACTAATCACGCAGCTCAGCAGGCCCTGATCACGTGACTGAGCATGCACTGTTCACGTTGCTGATCACACACCTATCACGTGAATGATCATGCACTGATCACGTGGCTCTCATGCACTGATCACATGATTGCGCATGCAGTGATCACGTAATTGTATGCACTGCTCACGTGGCTATCATGCACTGATGACGTGGCTGATCATGCACTGATCATGTGACTGATCATGCACTGATCACGTAGCTATCTTGCACTGATCACTTGGCTGATCATACACTCATCACGGGACTGATCGTGCACTGATTATGGCGCTATCATGCATTGACTACATGACTTCACATGCACTGATCACGTGGATGATCATGCACTGATCACGTGACTGACCATGCACTGATCACGTGACTGATCATGCACTGAACACGTGGCTATCATGCACTGCTCACGTGGCTGATCATGCAGTGATCACGCAGCCACCATGTACTGGTCACATGACTGATCATGCACTGATCACGTAATTGATCATGCACTGATCACCTGGCTTATCATGCATTCATCATGTGACTCATCATGTGCTGATCATGTGCATCTGGAGACAATGAACAAAGAGCTGAGTAGGCAGGAATCAGTCAGCAGGCTATAATCATGGAACTCAGCTTTGAGAAATCATGCTGCTCAGCTGGCAATAATCAAGTAGATGATCAGGCAGGAATTATGCAGCACAGGTGGCAATTGTCAAGGAGATGACAGGCAGGAATCGTACAGCTCAGCTGGCAATTGTCAAGCAGATGAGCAGACAGTAATCACGCAGCTCAGCAGGCCCTGATCACGTTTCTGAGCATGCACTGTTCACGTCGCTGATCACACACCTATCACGTGAATGATCATGCACTGATCACGTGGCTCTCATGCACTGATCACATGATTGCGCATGCAGTGATCACGTAATTGTATGCACTGCTCACGTGGCTATCATACACTGATGACGTGGCTGATCATGCACTGGTCATGTGACTGATCATGCACTGATCACGTAGCTATCTTGCACTGATCACTTGGCTGATCATACACTCATCACGGGACTGATCGAGCACTGATTACGGCGCTATCATGCATTGACTACATGACTTCACATGCACTGATCACGTGGATGATCATGCACTGATCACGTGAATGACCATGCACTGATCACGTGACTGATTATGCACTGATCACGTGGCTGATCATGCACTGATCACGTGGCTATCATGCACTGCTCACGTGGCTGATCATGCAATGATCACGTAGCTACCATGTACTGGTCATGTGGCTGATCATGCACTGATCACGTGGCTGATCATACACTGATCACGTGACTGATCATGCACTGATCACGTGACTGATCATGCACTGATCACGTGGCTATCATGCACTGATCACTTGGCTGGTCATACTGATCACGTGCCTTGTCATGCACTGATCACGTGGCTGATCATGCACTGAAAACGTGACTGATCATGCACTGATCACGTGGCTATCATGCAGTGATAACGTGGCTATCATGCACAGATAACATGGCTGATCATGCAATGATCACGTAGCTACCATATACTGGTCACGTGACTGATCATGCACTAATCACGTGGCTGATCATGCACTGATCACGTGACTGATCATGCACTGTTCACGAGACTCATCATGCACTGATCACGTGGATAACACGCACTGATCACGTGTCTAATCATGCACTGATCACGTGGCTCTCATGCACTTATCACATGGCTGGTCATACACTGATCTTATAGCTACCATGTACCGGTCACGTGAATGATCATACACCCATCAGGTGACTGATCATGCACTGATCACGTGCCTGGTCATGCACTGATCATGTGGCTGATCATGCACTGATCACGTGACTGATCATGCAATGATCACGTGACTGATCATGCACTGATCACGTGGCTATCATGCACTGATCACTTGGCTGGTCATACACTGATCACACAGCTACCATGTACTGGTCACGTGACTGATCATGCAGTGATGACGTAATTGATCATGCACTGATCATGTGGCTGATCATGCACTGATCACGTGACTGATCATGCACTGATCACGTGTCTGATCATGCACTGATCACGTGGCTCTCATGCACTTATCACATGGCTGGTCATACACTGATCTTATAGCTACCATGTACCGGTCACGTGAATGATCATACACCCATCAGGTGACTGATCATGCACTGATCACGTGGCTATCATGCACTGACCACGAGACTGAAAATGCACTGATCACGTCTAATCATGCACTGATCACATGACTGCCCATGCACTGATCACGTGGATGATCATACACTAATCATGTGACAGATCATGCACTGATCACGTGGCTGATCATGTGACTGATCTTGCGCTGATCATGTTTGCTATCATACACTGATCATGTGCCTCTGGAGGCAATAAACAAAGAGCTGAGTAGGCACGAATCAAACAGTCAGCAGGCAATAATCATGGAACTCAGCTGTGAGGAATCATGCTGCTCAGCTGGCAATAATCAAGCAGCTGAGCAGGCAGGAATTACGCAGCACAGCAGGCAATTGTCAAGCAGATGAGCAGACAGTAATCACGCAGCTCAGCAGGCCCTGATCACGTGACTGAGCATGCACTGATCATGTGGCTGATCACACATGTATCACGTGACTGATCATGCACTGATCACGTGGCTCTCATGCACTGACATGTGGCTATCATGCACTGATCACGTGGCTACCAAGCACTGATCACGTGGCTGATCACGCAATGATCATGTAGCAACCATATACTGGTTAGGTGACTGATCATGCACTGATCACGTAATTGATCCTGCACTGATCACATGGCTCATCACGCACTGATCCGGTGGCTGATCACACACGTATCACGTGACTGATCATGTACAGATCACGTAAATAATCATGAAGTGACCACGTGGCTATCCTGCACTGATCACGTGGATAACATGCACGGATCACGTGGCTGATCACACACGTATCACGTGACTGATCATGCACTGATCACGTGGCTATCATGTACTGGTCACATGACTGATCATGCACTGATCACATAATTGATCATGCACTGACCACCTGCCTTATCATGCATTGATTATGTGACTGATCATGTGCTGATCATGTTCGGTGTCACACACTGATCATGTGCCTCTGGAAGCAATGAACATAGAGCTGAGTAGGCAGGAATCAGTCAGCAGGCTATAATCATGGAACTCACCTCTGAGAAATCATGCTGCTCAGCTGGCAATAATCAAGTAGATGAGCAGGCAGGAATTACGCAGCACAGGTGGCAATTGTCAAGGAGATGACAGGCAGGAATCGTGCAGCTCAGCTGGAAATTGTCAAGCAGATGAGCAGACAGTAATCACGCAGCTCAGCAGGCCCTGATCACGTGACTTAGCATGCACTGTTCACGTGGATGATCACACACCTATCACGTGACTGATCATGCACTGATCATGTGAGTGATCATGCACTGATCACGTGGCTATAATGCACTGATCACTTGGCTGGACATACACTGATCACGTGCCTGGTCATGCACTGATCACGTGGCTGATCATGCACTGATCACGTGATTGATCATGCACTGATCTTGTGTCTGATAATGCACTGATCATTTGGCTATCAGGCACTACTCAAGTGGCTGATCATGCAATGATCATGTAGCTACCATGTATCGGTCACGTGACTGATCATACACCCATCAGGTGACTGATCATGCACTGATCACGTGGCTATCATGCACTGTTCACGTGGCTGATCATACACTGATCACCTGTCTGGTCATGCACAGATCACGTGACTAATCATGAACTGATCACCTAGCAATCATTCACTGATCACCTGGCTGATCATGCACTGATCACGTGGCTATCATGCAATGATCACGTGGCTATCATGCACTTATCACGTGGCTGATCATGCACTGATACCGTGACTGAGCATGGACTGATCACATGACTATCATGTAGTGATCACGTGACTTAATGGCGCTGACCATGTGACTGATCATGAGCTGAGCATGTTTGCTATCATACACTGATCATGTGCCTCTGGAGGCAATAAACAAAGAGCTGAGTAGGCATGAATCAAACAGTCAGCAGGCAATAATCATGGAACTCAGCTGTGAGGAACTATGCTGCTCAGCTGGCAATAATCAAGCAGCTGAGCAGGCAGGAATTACACAGCACAGCTGGCAATTGTCAAGCAGATGACAGGCAGGAATCATGCAGCTCAGCTGGCAATTGTCAAGCAGATGAGCAGACAGTAATCACGCAGCTCAGCAGGCCCGGATCACGTGACTGAGCATGCACTGTTCACCTGGCTGATCATACACTGATCACGTGATTGATCATGCACTGATCACATGGATATCATGCACTGATCACATGGATATCATGCACTGATCACGTGACTGATCATGCACTGGTCACGTGAATGATCATGCCCTGATCAAGTGGTATCATGCACTGATCACGTGGCTGAACATGCAATGATCATGAAGCTACCATGTACCGGTCACGTGACCGATCATACGCCCATCAGGTGACTGGTCATGCACTGATCACATGGCTGATCATACACTGTTCACGTGTCTGACCATGCACTGATCACATGGCTGATCATACACTGCTCACATAACTGATCATGCACTGATCACGTAATTGATCATGCACTGATCACGTGGCTGATCATGCAATGATCATGTAGCTACCATGCACTGGTCCCGTGAGTGACCATGCACTGATCACGTAATTGATCATGCACTGATCACGTGGCTGATCATGCACTGAACACGTGACTGACCATGCACTGATCACGTGACTGATCATGCACTGATCACGTGGCTATCATGCACTGCTCACGTGGCTGATCATGCAATGATCACGCAGCTACCATGTACTGGTCACATGACTGATCATGCACTGATCACGAAATTGATCATGCACTGATCACCTGGCTTATCATGCATTGATCATGTGACTGATCATGTCGTGATCATGTTTGGTGTCACACACTGATCATGTGCATCTGCAGGCAATGAACAAAGAGCTGAGTAGGCAGGAATCAGTCAGCAGGCTATAATCATGGAACTCAGCTTTGAGAAATCATGCTGCTCAGCTGGCAATAATCAAGTAGATGAGCCGGCAGGAATTTGCAGCACAGGTGGCAATTGTCAAGGAGATGACAGGCAGGAATCGTACAGCTCAGCTGGCAATTGTCAAGCAGATGAGCAGACAGTAATCACGCAGCTCAGCAGGCCCTTATCACGTGACTGAGCATGCACTGTTCACGTGGCTGATCACACATCTATAACGTGAATAATCATGCACTGCTCACGTGGCTCTCATGCACTGATCACGTGATTGCGCATGCACTGATCACGTAATTGTATGCACTGCTCACGTGGCTATCATGCACTGATGACGTGGCTGATCATGCACTGATCACGTAGCTATCTTGCACTGATCACTTGGCTGATCATACACTCATCACGGGACTGATCGTGCACGGATCATGGCGCTATCATGCATTGTCTACATGACTCCACATGCACTGATCACGTGGATGATCATGCACTGATCACGTGGCTGACCATGCACTGATCACATGACTGATCATGTACTGATCATTTGGCTGATCATGCACTGATCACGTGGCTGATTATACACTGATCACGTGACTGATCATGCACTGATCACGTGACTGATCATCCAATGATCAGTTGGCTATCATGCACTGATTACTTGGCTGATCATACACTGATCACGTGACTGATAAAGCACTGATCATCTGGCTATCATGCACTCATTACCTGGCTATCGTGCACTGATCACGTGGTTGATCATACACTGATCACGAGACTGATCATGCACTGATCACGTCTATATCATGCACTGATCACATGACTGCCCATGCACTGATCACCCGGATGATCATACACTGATCATGTGACAGATCACGCACTGATCACGTGGCTATCATGCACGGCTCACGCGGCTGTTCATGCAATGATCACGTAGCTACCATGTACTGGTCACGTGAGTGATCATGCACTAATCACATAATTGATCACGCACTGATCAGTTGACTTATCATGCACTGTTCACGTGACTGATCATGCACTGATCTCGTGGCTATCATGCACGGCTCATGTGGCTGATCATGCAATGATCACCTAGCTACCATATACTGGTCAAGTGACTGATCATGCACTGATCACGTAATTCATCATGCAGTGTTCATGTGGCTGATCATGCACTGATCACGTGGCTGATCAACCACTGATCACGTGACTGATCATGGACTGATCACGTGACTGATCATGCACTGATCACGTGGCTATCATGCACTGATCACTTGGCTGGTCATACACTGATCACATGCCTGGTCATGCACAGATTACATGACTGATCATGCACTGAACACGTGACTGATCATGCACTGATCACGTGGCTATCATGCACTACTCACGTGGCTGATCATGCAATGATCATGTAGCTACCATGTACCGGTCAGGTGACTGATCATACACCCATCAGGTGACGGATCATGCACTGATCACGTGGCTGATCATACACTGATCACCTGCCTGGTCATGCACAGATCACGTGACAAATCATGAACTGATCACACAGCTATCATGAACTGATCACCTGGCTGATCATGCACTGATCACGTGGCTAATCATGCACTGCTCACGCGGCTGTTCATGCAATGAACACGTAGCTACCATATACTGGTCACGTGAGTGATCATGCACTGATCATGTGGCTGATCATGCACTGATCACGTGGCTGATCGTACACTGATCACGTAACTGATCATGCACTGATCACGTGACTGATCATGCACTGATCACGTGGCTATCATGCACTGATCACTTGGCTGGACATACACTGATCACGTGCCTGGTCATGCACTGATCACGTGGCTGATCATACGCTGATCACATGACTGATCATACACTGATCTCGTGTCTGATCATGCACTGATCACGTGGCTATCATGCACTGCTCACGTGGCTGATCATGCAATAATCACGCAGCTACCATGTACTGGTCACATGACTGATCATGCACTGATCACGTGACTGATCATGCAGTGATCACGTGGCTATCGTGCACTACTCACGTGGCTGATCATGCAATGTTCATGTAGCTACCATGTACAGGTCACATGAATGATCATACACCCATCAGGTGACTGATCATGCACTGATCACGTGGCTATCATGCACTGATCACGAGACTGATTATGCACTGATTACATCTATATCATACACTGATCACATGACTGCCCATGCACTGATCACGTGGATGATCATACACTAATCATGTGACAGATCATGCACTGATCATGTGGCTGATCATGCACTGAATACGTGGCTCATCACGCACTGATCCGGTGGCTGATCACACACGTATCACGTGACTGATCATGTACAGATCACGTGACTAATCATGAAATGATCACGTGGCTATCCTGCACTGATCATGTGGCTGATCACACACGTATCATGTGACTGATCACGCACTGATCATGTGGCTATCATGCACTGATCACGTGGCTATCATGCACTGATATCATGCACTGGTCACGTGGCTGATAACACTCGTATCATGTGACTGATCATGCACTGATCACGTGGCTATCATGCACAGATCACGTGGCTGATCATGCACTGATCACGTGGCTATCATTCACTGATTATTTGGCTGTCATACACTGATCATGTGCCTGGTCATGCACTGATCATGTGGCTGATCATGTACTGATCACGTGACTGATCATGCACTGATCACGTGTCTATCATACACTAATCACGTGTCTATCATGCACAGATCACGTGGCTGATCATGCAATGATCACGTAGCTACCATGTACTGGTCACGTGACTGATCATGCACTGATCACGTGGCTGATCATGCACTGATCACGTGACTGATCATGCACTGATCACGTGGCTGATCATGAACTGATCACGTAATTTATCATGCACTGATCACGTGGCTGATCATGCAATGATCACCTAGCTACCATGTAATGGTCCCGTGAGTGATCATGCACTGATCACGTGGCTGATCATGCACTGAACACGTGACTGATCATGCACTGATCACGTGACTGATTATGCACTGATCACGTGGCTATCATGCACTGATCACGTGACTGATCATCCACTGATCAGTTGGCTATCATGCACTGATTACTTGGCTGATCATACACTGATCACGTGACTTATAATGCACTGATCATCTGGCTATCGTGCACTGATCACGTGGTTGATCATACACTGATCACGAGACTGATCATGCACTGATCACGTCTATATCATGCACTGATCACATGACTGCCCATGCACTGATCACCCGGATTATTCATACACTGATCATGTGACAGATCATGCACTGATCACGTGGCTATCATGCACTGCTCACGCGGCTGTTCATGCAATGATCACGTAGCTACCATGTACTGGTCTCGTGAGTGATCATGCACTGATCACGTGACTGATCATGCACTGATCTCGTGGCTATCATGCACGGCTCATGTGGCTGATCATGCAATGATCACCTAGCTACCATATACTGGTCAAGTGACTGATCATGCACTGATCTCGTAATTCATCATGCAGTGATCATGTGGCTGATCATGCACTGATCACGTGGCTGATCATCCACTGATCACGTGACTGATCATGCAGTGATCACGTGACTGATCATGCACTGATCACGTGGCTATCATGCACTGATCATTGGCTGGTCATACACTGATCACGTGCCTGGTCATGCACAGATTACATGACTGATCATGCACTGAACACGTGACTGATCATGCACTGATCACGTGGCTATCATGCACTACTCACGTGGCTGATCATGCAATGATCATGTAGCTACCATGTACAGGTCAGGTGACTGATCATACACCCATCAGGTGACGGATCATGCACTGATCCACGTGGCTGATCATACACTGATCACCTGCCTGTTCATGCACAGATCACGTGACAAATCATGAACTGATCACATAGCTATCATGAACTGATCACCTGGCTGATCATGCACTGATCACGTGGCTGATCATGCACTGCTCACGCGGCTGTTCATGCATATGATCCATAGCTACCATATACTGGTCACGTGAATGATCATGCACTGATCACGTAATTGATCATGCACTGATCATGTGGCTGATCATGCACTGATCAGGTGGCTTGATCATACACTGATCACGTAACTGATCATGCACTGATCACATGACTGAACATGCCAGTGATCACGTGGCTATCATGCACTGATCACTTGGCTGGACATACACTGATCACGTGCCTGGTCATGCACTGATCACGTGGCTGGACCATACACTGATCACATGACTGATCATACACTGATCTTGTGTCTGATCATGCACTGATCACGTGGCTATCATGCACTGCTCACGTGGCTGATCATGAGATGGATCACGCAGCTACCATGTACTGGTCACATGACTGATCATGCACTGATCACGTGACTGATCATGCATTGATCACGTGGCTATCGTGCACTACTCACGTGGCTGATGATGCAATGATCATGTAGCGACCATGTACAGGTCACGTGAATGATCATACACCCATCAGGTGACTGATCATGCACTGATCACGTGGCTATCATGCACTGATCACGAGACTTATTATGCACTGATAACGTCTATATCATGCACTGATCACATGACTGCCCATGCACTGATCACGTGGATGATCATACACTAATCATGTGACAGATCATGCACTGATCAAGTGGCTGATCATGCACTGATACCGTGACTGAGCATGGACTGATGACATGACTATCATGTAGTGATCACGTGACTTAATGGCGCTGATCATGTGACTGATCGGCGCTGAGCATGTTTGCTATCATACACTGATCATGTGCCTCTGGAGGCAATAAACAAAGAGCTGAGTAGGCACGAATCATACAGTCAGCAGGCAATAATCATGGAACTCAGCTGTGAGGAATCATGCTGCTCAGCTGGCAATAATCAAGCAGCTGAGCAGCAGGAATTACGCAGCACAGCTGGCAATTGTCAAGCAGATGACAGGCAGGAATCGTGCAGCTCAGCTGGCAATTGTCAAGCAGATGAGCAGACAGTAATCACGCAGCTCAGTAGGCCCTGATCACGTGACTGAGCATGCACTGTTCACGTGGCTGAATCATACACTGTTCACGTAACTGATTCATGCACTTGATCACGTAATTGATCATGCACTGATCAGGTGGCTGATCATGCAATGATCACCTAGCTACCATGTAATGGTCCCGTGAGTGATCATGCACTGATCACGTGATTGATCATGCACTGATCACTTGGATATCATGCACTGATCACGTGGGCTGATCATACACTGCTCACGTAACTGATCATGCACTGATCACGTAATTGATCATGCACTGATCACGTGGCTGATCATGCAATGATCAACCTAGCTACCATGTAATGTCCCGTGAGTGATCATGCACTGACCACGTAATTGAACATTCACTGATCACGTGGCTATCATGCACTGAACACGTGACGTGATCATGCACTGCTCACGTGGCTGATCATGCAGTGATCACGCAGCCCACCATTACTGGTCACATGACTGATCATGCACTGATCACGTAATTGATCATGCACTGATCACCTGGCTTATCATCATTCATCATGTGACTCATTCATGTTGATCATGTGCATCTGGAGACAATGACAAAAGAGCTGAGTAGGAGGATCGGTCAGCGGGCTATAATCAGGAAACTCAGCTTTGAGAAATCATGCGCTCAGCGGTGGCAATAATCAAGTAGATGAGGCAGGCAGGAATTATGCAGCACAGGTGGCAATTGTCAAGGGAGATGACAGGCAGGAATCCTACAGCTCAGCTGGCAATTGTCAAGCAGCTTGAGCAGACAGTAATCACGCAGCTCAGCAGGCCCTGATCACGTTT
>NW_020192034.1:0-11815 GCF_002263795.3 Bos taurus | reverse complement strand
AGGTGATCTCGTGACTGAGAGGTGCTGATCACGTGACTGTGCAGTCAGTGATCACGTGGCTGATCATGCACTGATATCGAGACTGAGCATGCACTGATCATGTGCCGGGAGCCGGTGAGGCATTCCACTCTGGACAAAGGTCATCAGGAAGGTGGCTCGGCATACGCAAATTCGGGGTCGAGCCTCAGGAGTCCACCCGGATATTCTCGAGCATCTCCCCCCAAAAACCCAGAGTCTGCCTACTTTATTGCTTTGTGCTCTCACCTCTGATTTCACTGGGGGCTGTCCCCCACCACCATCTCGCTCTCTCTGTCAAAGTGTTAACTTATACCTCCAATTCATAAAGTTCCTTGTCATTCTTCCCTTTAACTTCCAGCCGAGTCTCCATCTGGAGCGCAGAACCCACCATGCTTACTAATTATGCCTGGGCTGCTAAGACCCACTCGAGAAGGTGTCTAGGGTGAGGCACCTTCCGTTATTCGAGAGGGCGCCTGCGGCCTACGTAAGTGGTGCTACCTCCTTGTCTGAAGTTTTATTGGTCTCCTGCGTAAACCAAGCTACTCAGTCTCTTTTCTCCACCGAATTTTCCTACTGAGCTATCCTCATACTATTATTCTTGATATCTCTGATGAGCATATAAATAGTCGCCTAGACCATCTCTCCTTCCAATACCCTGGATCACCTGGGGCTGGTCCGAGGCAGGTGGCGCCTGAACAGGGACCTCAGGAGGCAATACTCAAAGAGCTGAGCAGACACGAACCATGCAATCAGCAGGCAATAAGCATGGAGCTCAGCAGTGACGAATCATGCTGCTCAACTGGCAATAATCAAGCAGGTGACCAGTCAGGAATCACGCAGCTCAGCTGGCAATTGTCAAGCAGATGAGCCGACAGGAATCACGCAGCTCAGCTGGCAATTGTGGTGGAGATGAGCCGGCAGGAATCACGCAGCTCATCAGGCCCTGATCACGTGACTCTGCAGGCACTGATCACGTGGCTGATCAAGCACAGATCTCGTGACTGAGCATGCACTGATCACGTGGCTATCATGCACTGATCACGTGACTGTCATGCACTGATGACGTGGCTGATCGGGCACTGATCGTGTGGCTCATCATGCACTGATCACGTGTTTATCAGGCTGTGATTAGTGACTGACAGGCGCTGAGTATGGGACTGTGCACGCACTGATCACGTGGCTGATCAGGAACTGACCACCTGACTGCACATGCAGTGATCACGTTGCTGATCGTTCCCTGATCATGTGTTTATCATACGGTGATCACGTGACTGAGAGACGATGATCACGTGACTGTGTAGTCAGTGATCACGTGGCTCATCATGCACTGATATCGTGACTGAGCATGCACTGATCATGTGCCGGGAGCCTTTGAGGAATTCCCCTCTGGACAAAGGCCATGAGGAAGGAGGCTCGGCATACCCAAATGCGGGATCGAGCCTCAGGAGTTCTCCCGGATATTCTCGAGCATCTCCCCCCAAAATAACAGAGTCTGCCTACTTTATTGCTTTGTGCTCTCACCTCTGATTACACTGGGGGCTGTCCCCCACCACCATCTCGCTCTCTCTGTCAAAGAGTTAACTTACAGCTCCAATTCATAAAGTTCCTTGTCATTCTTCCCTGTAACTTCCAGCCGAGTCTCCATCTGGAGCGTGGAAACCACCACGCTTACTAATTATGCCTAGGCTGCTAAGACCCACTCGAGAAGGTGCCTAGGGTGAGGCACCTTCCGCACTTCGAGAGCGCGCCTGCGGCCTACGTAAGTGGTGCAAACTTCTTGTCTTGAAGTTTGATTGGTCTCCCGCGTCAACCAAGATACTCAGTCTCTTTTCTCCACCGAATTTTCCTACTGAGCTCTCCTCATACTATTATTCTTGACATCTCTGATTTTCATATAAATAGTCGCCTAGGCCATCTCTCCTTCGAATACCCTGGATCAGCTGGGGCTGGTCCGAGGCAGGTGGCGCCCGAACAGGGACGTCAGGAGGCAATACTCAAAGAGCTGAGCAGACACGAACCACGCAATCAGCAGGCAATAAGCATGGAGCTCAGCAGTGACGAATCATGCTGCTCAACTGGCAATAATCAAGCAGTGACCAGGCAGGAATCACGCAGCTCAGCTGGCAATTGTCAAGCAGATGAGCCGACAGGAATCACGCAGCTCAGCTGGCAATTGTCATGCAGATGAGCCGGCAAAAATCACGCAGCTCAGCAGGCCCTGACCACGTGACTCTGCAGGCACTGATCACGTTGCTGATCAAGTACAGATCATGTGACTGAGCATGCACTGATCACGTGGCTCTCATGCACTGATCCCGTGACTGGGCATGCACTGATGACGTGGCTGATCAGGCACTGATCACAATGCTCATCATGCACTGATCACGTGTTTCTCAGGCAGTGATCAGTGACTGACAGGCGCTGATCATGGGACTGTGCACGCACAGATCACGTGGCTATGATGCACTGATCACGTGACTGGGCAAGCACTGATGACGTGGCTGATCGGGCACTGATCACGTGTTTATCAGGCAGTGATCAGTGACTGACAGGTGCTAATCATGGGACTGTGCATGCACTGATCACGTGGCTGATCAGGAACTGACCACCTGACTGCACATGCAGTGATCACCTGGCTGGTCGTTCACTGATCACGTGTTTATCATACGGTGATCAGGTGACAGAGAGGCGCTGATCACGTGACTGGGCCCACAGTGATCACGTGGCTGATCATGCACTGATATCGTGACTGAGCATGCACTGATCATGTGCCAGGAGCCGTTGAGGCATTCCACTCTGGACAAAGGTCATGAGGAAGGAGGCTCGGCATACGCAAATGCGGGATCGAGCCTCAGGAGTCCACCCGGATATTCTCGAGATTCTCCCCCCCAAAAAAACCAGAGTCTGCCTACTGTATTGCTTTGTGCTCTCACCTCTGATTTCACTGGGGGCTGTCCCCCACCAGCATCTCGCTCTCTCTGTCAAAGAGTTAAATTACAGCTCCAATTCATAAAGTTCCTTGTCATTCTTCCCTGTAAATTCCAGCTGAGTCTCCATCTGGAGCGTGAAACCCACCACGCTTACTAATTATGCCTGGGCTGCTAAGACCCACTCAAGAAGGTGTCTAGGGTGAGGCAGCTTCCGCTCTTCGAGAGGGTGCCTGCGGCCTACGTAAGTGGTGCAAACTTCTTGGATTGAAGTTTTATTGGTCTCCCACGTAAACCAAGCTACTCAGTCTCTTTTCTCCACCGAATTTTCCTACTGAGCTATTCTCATACTATTATTCTTGATATCTCTGATGAGCATATAAATAGTCGCCTATGCCATCTCTCCTTCCAATACCCTGGATCAGCTGGGGCTGGTCCCCGGCAGGTGGCGCCCGAACAGGGACCTCAGGAGGCAATACTCAAAGAGCTGAGCAGACACGAACCATTCAATCAGCAGGCAATAAGCATGGAGCTCAGCAGTGACGAATCATGCTGCTCAACTGGCAATAATCAAGCAGGTGACCAGGCAGGAATCACGCAGCTCAGTTGGCAAGTGTCAAGCAGATGAGCGGACAGGAATCACGCAGCTCAGCTGGCAATTGTCATGGAGATGAGCCGCAGGAATCACGCAGCTCAGCTGCCCTGATCACGTGACTCTGCAGGCACTGATCACATGGCTGATCAAGCAAAGATCTCGTGACTGAGCATGCACTGATCACGTGGCTATCATGCACTGATCCCGTGACTGCGCATGCACTGATGACGTGGCTGATCGGGCACTGATCACGTGGCTCATCATGCACTGATCACGTGTTTATCAGGCAGTGATCAGTGACTGACAGTTGCTGACTATGGGACTGTGCACGCACTGATCACGTGGCTGATCAGGAACTGACCACCTGACTGTGCATGAAGTGATCACGTGGCTGATCGTTCCCTGATCACGTGTTTATCATACGGTGATCACGTGACTGAGAGGTGCTGATCACGTGACTGTGAAGTCAGTGATCACGTGGCTGATCATGCACTGATATCGCGACTGAGCATGCACTGATCATGTGCCGGGGAGCCGTTGAGGCATTCCACTCTGGACAAAGGTCATGAGGAAGGAGGCTCCGCATACGCAAATGCGGGATCGAGCTTCAGGAGTCCTCTCGGATATTCTCGAGCATCTCCCCACAAAAAAACCAGAGTCTTCCTCTCTATTGCTTTGTGCTCTCACCTCTGATTTCACTGGGGGCTGTCCCCAGCACCATCTCGCCCTCTCTGTCAAAGAGTTAACTTATAGCTCCAATTCATAAAGTTCCCTGTCATTCTTCCCTTTAACTTCCAACCGAGTCTGCATCTGGAGCCCGGAACCCACCACGCTTATTAATTATGCCTGGGCTGCTAAGACCCACTCGAGAAGGTGTCTAGGGTGAGGCACCTTCCGTTATTCGAGAGGGCGCCTGCGGCCTACGTAAGTGGTGCAAACTTCTTGTCTTGAAGTTAGATTAGTCTCCCGCATAAACCAAGCTACTCAGTCTCTTTTCTCCACCGAAGCTTCCTACTGAGCTATCCTCATACTATTATTCTTGATATCTCTGATGAGCATATAAATAGTCGCCTAGGCCATCTCTCCTTCCAATCCCCTGGATCAGCTGGGGCTGGTCCCCGGCAGGTGGCGCTCGAACAGGGACCTCAGGAGGCAATACTCAAAGAGCTGAGCAGACACGAACCACGCAATCAGCAGGCAATAATCATGGAGCTCAGCAGTGACGAATCATGCTGCTCCTCAACTGGCAATAATCAAGCAGGTGACCAGGCAGGAATCACGCAGCTCAGCTGGCAATTGTCAAGTAGATGAGCCAGCAGGAATCACGCAGCTCAGCTGGCAATTGTCGTGGAGATGAGCCGGCAGGAATCACGCAGCTCAGCTGCCCTGATCACGTGACTCTGCAGGCACTGATCACGTGGCTGATCAAGCACAGATCTCGTGACTGAGCATGCACTGATCACGTGGCTATCATGCACTGATCACGTGACTGCGCATGCACTGATGACATGGCTGATGGGGCACTGAGCAAGTGGCTGATCAAGCACAGATCTCGTGACAGAGCATGCACTGATCACGTGGCTATCATGCACTGATCCCGTGACTGCGCATGCCGTGATGACATGGCTGATCGGGCACTGATCACGTGGCTCATCATGCACTGATCACGTGTTTATCAGGCAGTGATCAGTGACTGACAGTTGCTGACTATGGGACTGTGCACGCACTGATCACGTGGCTGATCAGGAACTGACCACCTGACTGTGCATGCAGTGATCATGTGGCTGATCGTTCCCTGATCACGTGTTTATCATACGGTGACCACGTGACTAAGAGGTGCTGATCACGTGACTGTGCAGTCAGTGATCACGGGGCTGATCATGCACTGATATCGAGACTGAACATGCACTGATCATGTGCCGGGAGCCGGTGAGGCATTCCACTCTGGACAAAGGTCATGAGGAAGGTGGCTCAGCATACACAAATTCGGGTCGAGCCTCAGGGGTCCACCCGGATATTTTCGAGCATCTCCCCCCAAAAAAACCCAGAGTCTGCCTACTTTATTGCTTTGTGCTCTCACCTCTGATTTCACTGGGGCTGTCCCCCACCACCATCTCGCTCTCTCTGTCAAAGAGTTAACTTATAGCTCCAATTCAATAAGTTCCTTGTCGTTCTTCCCTGTAACTTCCAGCCGAGTCTCCATCTGGAGCGTGGAACCCCCCACGCTTACTAATTATGCCTGGGCTGCTAAGACCCACTCGAAAGGTGTCTAGGGTGAGGCATCTTCCCGTTATTCGAGAGGGCGCCTGCGGCCTACGTAGTGGTGCAAACTTCTTGTCTTGAAGTTTTATTGGTCTCCCACGTAAACCAAGCTACTCAGTCTCTTTTCTCCACCGAATTTTCCTACTGAGTTATCCTCATATTATTATTCTTGATATCTCTGAAGAGCATATAAATAGTCGCCTAGGCCATCTCTCCTTCCAATACCCTGGATCAGCCGGGCTTGTCCCCGGCAGGTGGCACCAGAACAGGGACCTCAGGACGCAATACTCAAAGAGCTGAGCAGACACGAACCAGGCAATCAGCAGGCAATAAGCATGGAGCTCAGCAGTGACGAATCATGCTGCTCAACTGGCAATAATCAAGCACGTGACCAGGCAGGATCAATCAGCTCAGCTGGCAATTGTCAAGCAGATAGGCCGACAGGAATCACACAGCTCAGCTGGCAAATGTCATGCAGATGAGCCGGCAGGAATCACGCAGCTCAGCAGGCCTTGATCACGTGACTGATCAGGCAAGAGATCAAACAGTGACTGAGCCTGCACTGATCTCGTGGGTATCATGCACTGATACGTGACTGCACATGCACTGATGACTTGGCGCTGATCGGGCATCTGATGCACGTGTTTATCAGGCAGTGATCTGTGACTGACATGTGCTGATCATGGGACTGGCACGCACTGATCACGTGGCTGATCAGGAACTGACCACCTGACGCACATGCAGTGATCACGTGGCTGATCGTTCCTTATCACGTGTTTATCATACGTGGATCACGTGACTGAGAGACGCTGATCACGTGACTGTATAGTCAGTGATCACGTGGCTCATCATGCACTGATATCGTGACTGAGCATGCATTGATCATGTGCCGGGAGCCGGTGAGGCATTCCACTCTGGACAAAGGTCATGAGGAAGGAGGCTCGGCATACGCAAATGCGGGATCGAGCCTCAGGAGTCCACCCGGATATTCTGGAGCATCTCCCCCCAAAAAAACCAGAGTCTGCCTACTTTATTGCTTTGTGCTCTCACCTCTAATTTCACTGGGGGCTGTCCCACACCACCATCTCGCTCTCTCTTTCAAAGAGTTAAATTACAGCTCCAATTCATATAGTTCCTTGTCATTGTTCCCTGTAACTTCCAGCCGAGTCTCCACCTGGAGCGCGGAACCCACCACACTTCCTAATTTTGCCTGGGCTGCTAAGACCCACTCGAGAAAGTGTCTAGCGTGAGGCACCTTCCGCTCTTCGAGAGGGCGCCTGCGGCCTACGTAAGTGGTGCAAACTTCTTGTCTTGAAGTTTTTTGGTCTCCCGCTTAAACCAAGCTACTCAGTATCGTTTCTCCACCGAATTTTCCTACTGAGCTATCCTCATACTATTATTCTTGACATCTCTGATTAGCATATAAATAGTTGCCTAGGCCATGTCTCCTTCGAATACCCTGGATCAGTGGGGCAGGTCCCCGGCAGGTGGCGCCCAAACAGGGACCTCAGGAGGAAATACTCAAAGAGCTGAGCAGACACGAACCTTGCAATCAGCAGGCAATAAGCATGGAGCTCAGCAGTGACGAATCATGCTGCTCAGCGGGCAATAATCAAGCAGGGGACCAGGCATGAATCACGCAGCTCAGCAGCCAATTGTCAAGCAGATGAGCCGACAGGAATCACGCAGCTCAGCTGGCAATTATCATGCAGATGAGCCGGCAGATATCTTGCAGCTCAGCAGGCCCTGATCACGTGGCTGATCAGGCACAGATCACGTGACTGAGCATGCACTGATCACGTGGCTATCATGCACTATTCACATGACTGCGCATGCACTGATGATGTGGCTGATCGGGCACTGATCAGGTGGCTCATCATGCACTGATCACGTGTTTTTCAGGCAGTGATCAGTGACTGACAGGCACTGATTATGGGACTGGGCACTCACTGATCACGTTGCTGATCAGGACCTGACCATCTGACTGCTCATGCAGTGACACGTGGCTGATCGTTCCCTTATCACGTGTTTATCATACGGTGATCACGTGACTGAGAGGCGCTGATCATTCACTATTCACATGACTGCGCATGCACTGATGACATGGCTGATGGGGCACTGAGCAAGTGGCTGATCAAGCACAGATCTCGTGACTGAGCATGCACTGATCACGTGGCTATCATGCACTGATCCCGTGACTGCGCATGCACTGATGACATGGCTGATCGGGCACTGATCACGTGGCTCATTATGCACTGATCACGTGTTTATCAGGCAGTGATCAGTGACTGACAGTTGCTGGCTATGGGACTGTGCACGCACTGATCACGTGGCTGATCAGGAACTGACCACCTGACTGTGCATGCAGTGATCACGTGGCTGATCGTTCCCTGATCACGTGTTTATCGTAAGGTGATCTCGTGACTGAGAGGTGCTGATCACGTGACTGTGCAGTCATGATCACGTGGCTGATCATGCACTGATATCGAGACTGAGCATGCACTGATCATGTGCCGGGAGCCGGTGAGGCATTCCACTCTGGACAAAGGTCATCAGGAAGGTGGCTCGGCATACGCAAATTCGGGGTCGAGCCTCAGGAGTCCACCCGGATATTCTCGAGCATCTCCCCCCCGAAAAACCCAGAGTCTGCCTATTTTATTGCTTTGTGCTCTCACCTCTGATTTCACTGGGGGCTGTCCCCACCACCATCTCGCTCTCTCTGTCAAAGTGTTAACTTATACCTCCAATTCATAAAGTTCCTTGTCATTCTTCCCTTTAACTTCCAGCCGAGTCTCCATCTGGAGCGCAGAACCCACCATGCTTACTAATTATGCCTGGGCTGCTAAGACCCACTCGAGAAGGTGTCTAGGTGAGGCACCTTCCGTTATTCGAGAGGGCGCCTGCGGCCTACGTAAGTGGTGCTACCTCCTTGTCTGAAGTTTTATTGGTCTCCTGCGTAAACCAAGCTACTCAGTCTCTTT
The DNA here is from genome assembly GCF_002263795.3 of Bos taurus. Lineage (NCBI taxonomy): Eukaryota > Metazoa > Chordata > Mammalia > Artiodactyla > Bovidae > Bos > Bos taurus. Next base: position 3,032 of record NW_020192034.1, on the reverse strand, counting down.
TCTCCACCGAATTTTCCTACTGAGCTATCCTCATACTATTATTCTTGATATCTCTGATGAGCATATAAATAGTCGCCTAGACCATCTCTCCTTCCAATACCCTGGATCACCTGGGGCTGGTCCGAGGCAGGTGGCGCCTGAACAGGGACCTCAGGAGGCAATACTCAAAGAGCTGAGCAGACACGAACCATGCAATCAGCAGGCAATAAGCATGGAGCTCAGCAGTGACGAATCATGCTGCTCAACTGGCAATAATCAAGCAGGTGACCAGTCAGGAATCACGCAGCTCAGCTGGCAATTGTCAAGCAGATGAGCCGACAGGAATCACGCAGCTCAGCTGGCAATTGTGGTGGAGATGAGCCGGCAGGAACACGCAGCTCATCAGGCCCTGATCACGTGACTCTGCAGGCACTGATCACGTGGCTGATCAAGCACAGATCTCGTGACTGAGCATGCACTGATCACGTGGCTATCATGCACTGATCACGTGACTGTGCATGCACTGATGACGTGGCTGATCGGGCACTGATCGTGTGGCTCATCAGGCACTGATCATGTGTTTATCAGGCTGTGATTAGTGACTGACAGGCGCTGAGTATGGGACTGTGCACGCACTGATCACGTGGCTGATCAGGAACTGACCACCTGACTGCACATGCAGTGATCACGTGGCTGATCGTTCCTGATCATGTGTTTATCATACGGTGATCACGTGACTGAGAGACGATGATCACGTGACTGTGTAGTCAGTGATCACGTGGCTCATCATGCACTGATATCGTGACTGAGCATGCACTGATCATGTGCCGGAGCCTTTGAGGAATTCCCCTCTGGACAAAGGCCATGAGGAAGGAGGCTCGGCATACCCAAATGCGGGATCGAGCTTCAGGAGTTCTCCCGGATATTCTCGAGCATCTCCCCCCAAAATAACAAGAGTCTGCCTACTTTATTGCTTTGTGCTCTCACCTCTGATTACACTGGGGGCTGTCCCCCACCACCATCTCGCTCTCTCTGTCAAAGAGTTAACTTACAGCTCCAATTCATAAAGTTCCTTGTCATTCTTCCCTGTAACTTCCAGCCGAGTCTCCATCTGGAGCGTGGAAACCACCACGCTTACTAATTATGCCTAGGCTGCTAAGACCCACTCGAGAAGGTGCCTAGGGTGAGGCACCTTTCCGCACTTCGAGAGCGCGCCTGCGGCCTACGTAAGTGGTGCAAACTTCTTGTCTTGAAGTTTGATTGGTCTCCCGCGTCAACCAAGATACTCAGTCTCTTTTCTCCACCGAATTTTCCTACTGAGCTCTCCTCATACTATTATTCTTGACATCTCTGATTTTCATATAAATAGTCGCCTAGGCCAACTCTCCTTCGAATACCCTGGATCATCTGGGCTGGTCCGAGGCAGGTGGCGCCCGAACAGGGACGTCAGGAGCAATACTCAAAGAGCTGAGCAGACACGAACCACGCAATCAGCAGGCAATAAGCATGGAGCTCAGCAGTGACGAATCATGCTGCTCAACTGGCAATAATCAAGCAGGTGACCAAGCAGGAATCACGCAGCTCAGCTGGCAATTGTCAAGCAGATGAGCCGACAGGAATCACGCAGCTCAGCTGGCAATTGTCATGCAGATGAGCCGGCAAAAATCACGCAGCTCAGCAGGCCCTGACCACGTGACTCTGCAGGCACTGATCACGTTGCTGATCAAGTACAGATCATGTGACTGAGCATGCACTGATCACGTGGCTCTCATGCACTGATCCCGTGACTGGGCATGCACTGATGACGTGGCTGATCAGGCACTGATCACAATGCTCATCATGCACTGATCACGTGTTTCTCAGGCAGTGATCAGTGACTGACAGGCGCTGATCATGGACTGTGCACGCACAGATCACGTGGCTGATCAGGAACTGACCACCTGACTACGCATGCAGTGATCACGTGGCTGTTCGTTCACTTATCATGTGTTTATCTACGGTGATCACGTGACTGAGAGGCGCTGATCACGTGAATGTGCGTCAGTGATCACGTGGCTGATCATGCACTGATATCATGACTGAGCATGCACTGATCATGTGCCAGGAGCCGTTGAGGCATTCCACTCTGGACAAAGGTCATAAGGAAGGAGGCTCGGCATAAGCAATTTCGGGATGGAGCCTCAGGAGTCCACCCGGATAATCTCGAGATTCTCCCCCCAAAAAAACCAGAGTCTGCCTACTGTATTGCTTGTGCTCTCACCTCTGATTTCACTGGGGCTTTCCCCCACCAGCAATCTCGCTCTCTCTGTCAAAGAGTTAACTTACAGCTCCAATTCATAAAGTTCCTTGTCATTCTTCCCTGTAACTTCCAGCCGAGTCTCCATCTGGAGCCGGAACCCACCACGCTTCCTAATTATGCTGGGCTGCTAAGACCCACTCGAGAAGGTGTCAAGGTGAGGCAGCTCCGCTCTTCGAGAGGTGCCTGTGCCTACGTAAGTGGTGCAAACTTCTGTCTCGAAGTTTGATTGGTCTCCCGCATAAACCAAACTACTCAGTCTCTTTTCCCACCGAATTTTCCTACTGAGCTAGTCCTCATACTATTATTCTTGATATCTCTGATGAGCATATAAATAGTCGCCTAGGCCATCTCTCCTTCAGTCCCTGGATCAGCAGGGCTGGTCCCGGCAGGTGGCGCCCGAACAGGGACCTCAGGAGCAATACACAAAGAGCTGAGCAGACTCCAACCATTCAATCAGCAGGCAATAAGCATGGAGCTCAGCAAGTGACGAATCATGCTGCTCAACTGGCAATAATCAAGCAGGTGACCAGGCAGGAATCACGCAGCTCAGCTGGCAATTGTCAAGCACGTGACCAGGCAGGAATCACGCAGCTCAGCTGGCAATTGTCATGGAGATGAGCCGGCAGGAATCACGCAGCTCAGCGTGCGCCTGATCACGTGACTCTGCTGCACTGATCACGTGGCTGATCAAGCACAGATCTGCGTGCACTGAGCTATGCACTGATCACGTGGCTATCATGCACTGACCCGTGAC
>NW_020192033.1:0-38298 GCF_002263795.3 Bos taurus | reverse complement strand
AACAGTGATTTTATAATGCGTATATTCCCTTTCAGCAGGCTATTTATATGCTAATCAGAGATGTCAAGAATAATAGTATGAGGAGAGCTCAGTAGGAAAATTCGGTGGAGAAAAGAGACTGAGTAGCTTGGTTTACGCGGAAGACCAATCAAACTTCAAGACAAGAAGTTTGCACCACTTACGTAGGCCGCAGGCGCCCTCTCGAATAGCGAAAGGTGCCTCACCCTAGACACCTTCTCGAGTGGGTCTTAGCAGCCCAGGCATAATTAGTAAGCGTGGTGGGTTCCGCGCTCCAGATGGAGACTCAGCTGGAAGTTAAAGGGAAGAATGACAAGGAACTTTATGAATTGGAGCTGTAAGTTAACTCTTTGACAGAGAGAGCGAGATGGTGGTGGGGGACAGCCCCCAGTGAAATCAGAGGTGAGAGCACAAAGCAATACAGTAGGCAGACTCCGGTTTTTTTGGGGGGGAGATGCTCGAGAATATCCGGGTGGACTCCTGAGGCTCGATCCCGCATTTGCGTATGCCGAGCCTCCTTCCTCATGACCTTTGTCCAGAGTGGAATGCCTCCCCGGCTCCCGGCACATGATCAGTGCCATGCTCAGTCACGATATCAGTGCCTGCTCAGCCACGTGATCACTGACGGCACAGTCACGTGATCAGCGCCTCTCAGTCACGGATCACCGTATGATAAACACGTGATCAGTGAACGACCAGCCACGTGATCACTGCATGCGCGGTCAGGTGGTCAGTTCCTGATCAGCCACCTGATCAGTGCGTGCACAGTCCCCTGATCAGCGCCTGTCAGTCACTGATCACTGCCTGATAAACACGTGATCAGTGCCCGAACAGCCACGTCATCAGTGCATGCGCAGTCACGTGATCAGTGCATGATAGCCACGTGATCAGTGCGTGCACAGTCCCATGATCAGCGCCTGTCAGTCACTGATCATTGCCTGATAAACACGTGATCAGTGCATGATGAGCCATGTGATCAGTGCCCGATCAGCCACGTCATCAGTGCATGCGCAGCACGTCATCAGTGCATGATAGCCACGTGATCAGTGCATGCTCAGTCACGTGATCTGGACTTGATCAGCCACGTGATCAGTGCCTGCAGAGTCACGTGATCAGGGGCCTGCTGAGCTGCGTGATTCCTGCCGGCTCATCTGCATGACAGTTGCCAGCTGAGCTGCGTGATTCCTGCCTGGTCACGTGCTTGATTATTGCCAGTTGAGCAGCATGATTCGTCACTGCTGAGCTCCATGCTTATTGCCTGCTGATTGCGTGGTTCGTGTCTGCTCAGCTCTTTGAGTATTGCCTCCTGAGGTCCCTGTTCGGTCGCCACCTGCCGGGGACCAGCCCCAACTGATCCAGGGTATTCGAAGGAGAGATGGCCTAGGCGACTATTTATATGCTAATCAGAGATGTCAAGAATAATAGTATGAGGAGAGCTCAGTAGGAAAATTCGGTGGAGAAAAGAGACTGAGTAGCTTGGTTTACGCGGAAGACCAATCAAACTTCAAGACAAGAAGTTTGCACCACTTACGTAGGCCGCAGGCGCCCTCTCGAATAGCGAAAGGTGCCTCACCCTAGACACCTTCTCGAGTGGGTCTTAGCAGCCCAGGCATAATTAGTAAGCGTGGTGGGTTCCGCGCTCCAGATGGAGACTCAGCTGGAAGTTAAAGGGAAGAATGACAAGGAACTTTATGAATTGGAGCTGTAAGTTAACTCTTTGACAGAGAGAGCGAGATGGTGGTGGGGGACAGCCCCCAGTGAAATCAGAGGTGAGAGCACAAAGCAATACAGTAGGCAGACTCCGGTTTTTTTTGGGGGGGAGATGCTCGAGAACATCCGGGTGGACTCCTGAGGCTCGATCCCGCATTTGCGTATGCCGAGCCTCCTTCCTCATGACCTTTGTCCAGAGTGGAATGCCTCCCCGGCTCCCGGCACATGATCAGTGCATGCTCAGTCACGATATCAGTGCCTGCTCAGCCACGTGATCACTGACGGCACAGTCACGTGATCAGCGCCTCTCAGTCACGTGATCACCGTATGATAAACACGTGATCAGTGAACGACCAGCCACGTGATCACTGCATGCGCGGTCAGGTGGTCAGTTCCTGATCAGCCACCTGATCAGTGCGTGCACAGTCCCCTGATCAGCGCCTGTCAGTCACTGATCACTGCCTGATAAACACGTGATCAGTGCTCGAACAGCCACGTCATCAGTGCATGCGCAGTCACGTGATCAGTGCATGATAGACACGTGATCAGTGCATGCTCAGTCACGTGATCTGTACTTGATCAGCCACGTGATCAGTGCCTGCAGAGTCACGAGATCAGGGCCTACTGAGCTGCGTGATTCCTGTCGGCTCATCTGCTTGACAATTGCCAGCTGAGCTGCGTGATTCCTGCCTGGTCACGTGCTTGATTATTGCCACTTGAGCAGCATGATTCGTTACTGCTGAGATCCATGCTTATTGCCTGCTGATTGCGTGGTTCGTGTCTGCTCAGCTCTTTGAGTATTGCCTCCTGAGGTCCCTGTTCGGTCGCCACCTGCCGGGGACCAGCCCCAACTGATCCAGGGTATTCGAAGGAGAGATGGCCTAGGCGACTATTTATATGCTAATCAGAGATGTCAAGAATAATAGTATGAGGAGAGCTCAGTAGGAAAATTCGGTGGAGAAAAGAGACTGAGTAGCTTGGTTTACGCGGAAGACCAATCAAACTTCAAGACAAGAAGTTTGCACCACTTACGTAGGCCGCAGGCGCCCTCTCGAATAGCGAAAGGTGCCTCACCCTAGACACCTTCTCGAGTGGGTCTTAGCAGCCCAGGCATAATTAGTAAGCGTGGTGGGTTCCGCGCTCCAGATGGAGACTCAGCTGGAAGTTAAAGGGAAGAATGACAAGGAACTTTATGAATTGGAGCTGTAAGTTAACTCTTTGACAGAGAGAGCGAGATGGTGGTGGGGGACAGCCCCCAGTGAAATCAGAGGTGAGAGCACAAAGCAATACAGTAGGCAGACTCCGGTTTTTTTGGGGGGGAGATGCTCGAGAACATCCGGGTGGACTCCTGAGGCTCGATCCCGCATTTGCGTATGCCGAGCCTCCTTCCTCATGACCTTTGTCCAGAGTGGAATGCCTCCCCGGCTCCCGGCACATGATCAGTGCATGCTCAGTCACGATATCAGTGCCTGCTCAGCCACGTGATCACTGACGGCACAGTCACGTGATCAGCGCCTCTCAGTCACGTGATCACCGTATGATAAACACGTGATCAGTGAACGACCAGCCACGTGATCACTGCATGCGCGGTCAGGTGGTCAGTTCCTGATCAGCCACCTGATCAGTGCGTGCACAGTCCCCTGATCAGCGCCTGTCAGTCACTGATCACTGCCTGATAAACACGTGATCAGTGCCCGAACAGCCACGTCATCAGTGCATGCGCAGTCACGTGATCAGTGCATGATAGCCACGTGATCAGTGCGTGCACAGTCCCATGATCAGCGCCTGTCAGTCACTGATCATTGCCTGATAAACACGTGATCAGTGCATGATGAGCCATGTGATCAGTGCCCGATCAGCCACGTCATCAGTGCATGCGCAGTCACGTCATCAGTGCATGATAGCCACGTGATCAGTGCATGCTCAGTCACGTGATCTGGACTTGATCAGCCACGTGATCAGTGCCTGCAGAGTCACGTGATCAGGGCCTGCTGAGCTGCGTGATTCCTGCCGGCTCATCTGCATGACAATTGCCAGCTGAGCTGCGTGATTCCTGTCGGCTCATCTGCTTGACAATTGCCAGCTGAGCTGCGTGATTCCTGCCTGGTCACGTGCTTGATTATTGCCAGTTGAGCAGCATGATTCGTCACTGCTGAGCTCCATGCTTATTGCCTGCTGATTGCGTGGTTCGTGTCTGCTCAGCTCTTTGAGTATTGCCTCCTGAGGTCCCTGTTCGGTCGCCACCTGCCGGGGACCAGCCCCAACTGATCCAGGGTATTCGAAGGAGAGATGGCCTAGGCGACTATTTATATGCTAATCAGAGATGTCAAGAATAATAGTATGAGGAGAGCTCAGTAGGAAAATTCGGTGGAGAAAAGAGACTGAGTAGCTTGGTTTACGCGGAAGACCAATCAAACTTCAAGACAAGAAGTTTGCACCACTTACGTAGGCCGCAGGCGCCCTCTCGAATAGCGAAAGGTGCCTCACCCTAGACACCTTCTCGAGTGGGTCTTAGCAGCCCAGGCATAATTAGTAAGCGTGGTGGGTTCCGCGCTCCAGATGGAGACTCAGCTGGAAGTTAAAGGGAAGAATGACAAGGAACTTTATGAATTGGAGCTGTAAGTTAACTCTTTGACAGAGAGAGCGAGATGGTGGTGGGGGACAGCCCCCAGTGAAATCAGAGGTGAGAGCACAAAGCAATACAGTAGGCAGACTCCGGTTTTTTTGGGGGGGAGATGCTCGAGAACATCCGGGTGGACTCCTGAGGCTCGATCCCGCATTTGCGTATGCCGAGCCTCCTTCCTCATGACCTTTGTCCAGAGTGGAATGCCTCCCCGGCTCCCGGCACATGATCAGTGCATGCTCAGTCACGATATCAGTGCCTGCTCAGCCACGTGATCACTGACGGCACAGTCACGTGATCAGCGCCTCTCAGTCACGTGATCACCGTATGATAAACACGTGATCAGTGAACGACCAGCCACGTGATCACTGCATGCGCGGTCAGGTGGTCAGTTCCTGATCAGCCACCTGATCAGTGCGTGCACAGTCCCCTGATCAGCGCCTGTCAGTCACTGATCACTGCCTGATAAACACGTGATCAGTGCCCGAACAGCCACGTCATCAGTGCATGCGCAGTCACGTGATCAGTGCATGATAGCCACGTGATCAGTGCGTGCACAGTCCCATGATCAGCGCCTGTCAGTCACTGATCATTGCCTGATAAACACGTGATCAGTGCATGATGAGCCATGTGATCAGTGCCCGATCAGCCACGTCATCAGTGCCCGATCAGCCACGTCATCAGTGCATGATAGCCACGTGATCAGTGCATGCTCAGTCACGTGATCTGGACTTGATCAGCCACGTGATCAGTGCCTGCAGAGTCACGTGATCAGGGCCTGCTGAGCTGCGTGATTCCTGCCGGCTCATCTGCATGACTATTGCCAGCTGAGCTGCGTGATTCCTGTCGGCTCATCTGCTTGACAATTGCCAGCTGAGCTGCGTGATTCCTGCCTGGTCACGTGCTTGATTATTGCCAGTTGAGCAGCATGATTCGTCACTGCTGAGCTCCATGCTTATTGCCTGCTGATTGCGTGGTTCGTGTCTGCTCAGCTCTTTGAGTATTGCCTCCTGAGGTCCCTGTTCGGTCGCCACCTGCCGGGGACCAGCCCCAACTGATCCAGGGTATTCGAAGGAGAGATGGCCTAGGCGACTATTTATATGCTAATCAGAGATGTCAAGAATAATAGTATGAGGAGAGCTCAGTAGGAAAATTCGGTGGAGAAAAGAGACTGAGTAGCTTGGTTTACGCGGAAGACCAATCAAACTTCAAGACAAGAAGTTTGCACCACTTACGTAGGCCGCAGGCGCCCTCTCGAATAGCGAAAGGTGCCTCACCCTAGACACCTTCTCGAGTGGGTCTTAGCAGCCCAGGCATAATTAGTAAGCGTGGTGGGTTCCGCGCTCCAGATGGAGACTCAGCTGGAAGTTAAAGGGAAGAATGACAAGGAACTTTATGAATTGGAGCTGTAAGTTAACTCTTTGACAGAGAGAGCGAGATGGTGGTGGGGGACAGCCCCCAGTGAAATCACAGGTGAGAGCACAAAGCAATACAGTAGGCAGACTCCGGTTTTTTTTGGGGGGGAGATGCTCGAGAATATCCGGGTGGACTCCTGAGGCTCGATCCCGCATTTGCGTATGCCGAGCCTCCTTCCTCATGACCTTTGTCCAGAGTGGAATGCCTCCCCGGCTCCCGGCACATGATCAGTGCATGCTCAGTCACGATATCAGTGCCTGCTCAGCCACGTGATCACTGACGGCACAGTCACGTGATCAGCGCCTCTCAGTCACGGGATCACCGTATGATAAACACGTGATCAGTGAACGACCAGCCACGTGATCACTGCATGCGCGGTCAGGTGGTCAGTTCCTGATCAGCCACCTGATCAGTGCGTGCACAGTCCCCTGATCAGCGCCTGTCAGTCACTGATCACTGCCTGATAAACACGTGATCAGTGCCCGAACAGCCACGTCATCAGTGCATGCGCAGTCACGTGATCAGTGCATGATAGCCACGTGATCAGTGCGTGCACAGTCCCATGATCAGCGCCTGTCAGTCACTGATATTTGCCTGATAAACACGTGATCAGTGCATGATGAGCCATGTGATCAGTGCCCGATCAGCCACGTCATCAGTGCATGCGCAGTCACGTCATCAGTGCATGATAGCCACGTGATCAGTGCATGCTCAGTCACGTGATCTGGACTTGATCAGCCACGTGATCAGTGCCTGCAGAGTCACGTGATCAGGGCCTGCTGAGCTGCGTGATTCCTGCCGGCTCATCTGCATGACAATTGCCAGCTGAGCTGCGTGATTCCTGTCGGCTCATCTGCTTGACAATTGCCAGCTGAGCTGCGTGATTCCTGCCTGGTCACGTGCTTGATTATTGCCAGTTGAGCAGCATGATTCGTCACTGCTGAGCTCCATGCTTATTGCCTGCTGATTGCGTGGTTCGTGTCTGCTCAGCTCTTTGAGTATTGCCTCCTGAGGTCCCTGTTCGGTCGCCACCTGCCGGGGACCAGCCCCAACTGATCCAGGGTATTCGAAGGAGAGATGGCCTAGGCGACTATTTATATGCTAATCAGAGATGTCAAGAATAATAGTATGAGGAGAGCTCAGTAGGAAAATTCGGTGGAGAAAAGAGACTGAGTAGCTTGGTTTACGCGGAAGACCAATCAAACTTCAAGACAAGAAGTTTGCACCACTTACGTAGGCCGCAGGCGCCCTCTCGAATAGCGAAAGGTGCCTCACCCTAGACACCTTCTCGAGTGGGTCTTAGCAGCCCAGGCATAATTAGTAAGCGTGGTGGGTTCCGCGCTCCAGATGGAGACTCAGCTGGAAGTTAAAGGGAAGAATGACAAGGAACTTTATGAATTGGAGCTGTAAGTTAACTCTTTGACAGAGAGAGCGAGATGGTGGTGGGGGACAGCCCCCAGTGAAATCAGAGGTGAGAGCACAAAGCAATACAGTAGGCAGACTCCGGTTTTTTTTTGGGGGGGGAGATGCTCGAGAACATCCGGGTGGACTCCTGAGGCTCGATCCCGCATTTGCGTATGCCGAGCCTCCTTCCTCATGACCTTTTGTCCAGAGTGGAATGCCTCCCCGGCTCCCGGCACATGATCAGTGCATGCTCAGTCACGATATCAGTGCCTGCTCAGCCACGTGATCACTGACGGCACAGTCACGTGATCAGCGCCTCTCAGTCACGGGATCACCGTATGATAAACACGTGATCAGTGAACGACCAGCCACGTGATCACTGCATGCGCGGTCAGGTGGTCAGTTCCTGATCAGCCACCTGATCAGTGCGTGCACAGTCCCCTGATCAGCGCCTGTCAGTCACTGATCACTGCCTGATAAACACGTGATCAGTGCCCGAACAGCCACGTCATCAGTGCATGCGCAGTCACGTGATCAGTGCATGATGGCCACGTGATCAGTGCATGCTCAGTCATCGTGATCTGGACTTGATCAGCCACGTGATCAGTGCCTGCAGAGTCACGTGATCAGGGCCTGCTGAGCTGCGTGATTCCTGCCGGCTCATCTGCATGACAATTGCCAGCTGAGCTGCGTGATTCCTGTCGGCTCATCTGCTTGACAATTGCCAGCTGAGCTGCGTGATTCCTGCCTGGTCACGTGCTTGATTATTGCCAGTTGAGCAGCATGATTCGTCACTGCTGAGCTCCATGCTTATTGCCTGCTGATTGCGTGGTTCGTGTCTGCTCAGCTCTTTGAGTATTGCCTCCTGAGGTCCCTGTTCGGTCGCCACCTGCCGGGGACCAGCCCCAACTGATCCAGGGTATTCGAAGGAGAGATGGCCTAGGCGACTACTTATATGCTAATCAGAGATGTCAAGAATAATAGTATGAGGAGAGCTCAGTAGGAAAATTCGGTGGAGAAAAGAGACTGAGTAGCTTGGTTTACGCGGAAGACCAATCAAACTTCAAGACAAGAAGTTTGCACCACTTACGTAGGCCGCAGGCGCCCTCTCGAATAGCGAAAGGTGCCTCACCCTAGACACCTTCTCGAGTGGGTCTTAGCAGCCCAGGCATAATTAGTAAGCGTGGTGGGTTCCGCGCTCCAGATGGAGACTCAGCTGGAAGTTAAAGGGAAGAATGACAAGGAACTTTATGAATTGGAGCTGTAAGTTAACTCTTTGACAGAGAGAGCGAGATGGTGGTGGGGGACAGCCCCCAGTGAAATCAGAGGTGAGAGCACAAAGCAATACAGTAGGCAGACTCCGGTTTTTTTGGGGGGGAGATGCTCGAGAACATCCGGGTGGACTCCTGAGGCTCGATCCCGCATTTGCGTATGCCGAGCCTCCTTCCTCATGACCTTTGTCCAGAGTGGAATGCCTCCCCGGCTCCCGGCACATGATCAGTGCATGCTCAGTCACGATATCAGTGCCTGCTCAGCCACGTGATCACTGACGGCACAGTCACGTGATCAGCGCCTCTCAGTCACGTGATCACCGTATGATAAACACGTGATCAGTGAACGACCAGCCACGTGATCACTGCATGCGCGGTCAGGTGGTCAGTTCCTGATCAGCCACCTGATCAGTGCGTGCACAGTCCCCTGATCAGCGCCTGTCAGTCACTGATCACTGCCTGATAAACACGTGATCAGTGCCCGAACAGCCACGTCATCAGTGCATGCGCAGTCACGTGATCAGTGCATGATAGCCACGTGATCAGTGCGTGCACAGTCCCATGATCAGCGCCTGTCAGTCACTGATCATTGCCTGATAAACACGTGATCAGTGCATGATGAGCCATGTGATCAGTGCCCGATCAGCCACGTCATCAGTGCATGCGCAGTCACGTCATCAGTGCATGATAGCCACGTGATCAGTGCATGCTCAGTCACGTGATCTGGACTTGATCAGCCACGTGATCAGTGCCTGCAGAGTCACGTGATCAGGGCCTGCTGAGCTGCGTGATTCCTGCCGGCTCATCTGCATGACAATTGCCAGCTGAGCTGCGTGATTCCTGTCGGCTCATCTGCTTGACAATTGCCAGCTGAGCTGCGTGATTCCTGCCTGGTCACGTGCTTGATTATTGCCAGTTGAGCAGCATGATTCGTCACTGCTGAGCTCCATGCTTATTGCCTGCTGATTGCGTGGTTCGTGTCTGCTCAGCTCTTTGAGTATTGCCTCCTGAGGTCCCTGTTCGGTCGCCACCTGCCGGGGACCAGCCCCAACTGATCCAGGGTATTCGAAGGAGAGATGGCCTAGGCGACTATTTATATGCTAATCAGAGATGTCAAGAATAATAGTATGAGGAGAGCTCAGTAGGAAAATTCGGTGGAGAAAAGAGACTGAGTAGCTTGGTTTACGCGGAAGACCAATCAAACTTCAAGACAAGAAGTTTGCACCACTTACGTAGGCCGCAGGCGCCCTCTCGAATAGCGAAAGGTGCCTCACCCTAGACACCTTCTCGAGTGGGTCTTAGCAGCCCAGGCATAATTAGTAAGCGTGGTGGGTTCCGCGCTCCAGATGGAGACTCAGCTGGAAGTTAAAGGGAAGAATGACAAGGAACTTTATGAATTGGAGCTGTAAGTTAACTCTTTGACAGAGAGAGCGAGATGGTGGTGGGGGACAGCCCCCAGTGAAATCAGAGGTGAGAGCACAAAGCAATACAGTAGGCAGACTCCGGTTTTTTTGGGGGGGAGATGCTCGAGAACATCCGGGTGGACTCCTGAGGCTCGATCCCGCATTTGCGTATGCCGAGCCTCCTTCCTCATGACCTTTGTCCAGAGTGGAATGCCTCCCCGGCTCCCGGCACATGATCAGTGCATGCTCAGTCACGATATCAGTGCCTGCTCAGCCACGTGATCACTGACGGCACAGTCACGTGATCAGCGCCTCTCAGTCACGTGATCACCGTATGATAAACACGTGATCAGTGAACGACCAGCCACGTGATCACTGCATGCGCGGTCAGGTGGTCAGTTCCTGATCAGCCACCTGATCAGTGCGTGCACAGTCCCCTGATCAGCGCCTGTCAGTCCACTGATCACTGCCTGATAAACACGTGATCAGTGCCCGAACAGCCACGTCATCAGTGCATGCGCAGTCACGTGATCAGTGCATGATAGCCACGTGATCAGTGCGTGCACAGTCCCATGATCAGCGCCTGTCAGTCACTGATCATTGCCTGATAAACACGTGATCAGTGCATGATGAGCCATGTGATCAGTGCCCGATCAGCCACGTCATCAGTGCATGCGCAGTCACGTCATCAGTGCATGATAGCCACGTGATCAGTGCATGCTCAGTCACGTGATCTGGACTTGATCAGCCACGTGATCAGTGCCTGCAGAGTCACGTGATCAGGGCCTGCTGAGCTGCGTGATTCCTGCCGGCTCATCTGCATGACAATTGCCATCTGAGCTGCGTGATTCCTGTCGGCTCATCTGCTTGACAATTGCCAGCTGAGCTGCGTGATTCCTGCCTGGTCACGTGCTTGATTATTGCCAGTTGAGCAGCATGATTCGTCACTGCTGAGCTCCATGCTTATTGCCTGCTGATTGCGTGGTTCGTGTCTGCTCAGCTCTTTGAGTATTGCCTCCTGAGGTCCCTGTTCGGTCGCCACCTGCCGGGGACCAGCCCCAACTGATCCAGGGTATTCGAAGGAGAGATGGCCTAGGCGACTATTTATATGCTAATCAGAGATGTCAAGAATAATAGTATGAGGAGAGCTCAGTAGGAAAATTCGGTGGAGAAAAGAGACTGAGTAGCTTGGTTTACGCGGAAGACCAATCAAACTTCAAGACAAGAAGTTTGCACCACTTACGTAGGCCGCAGGCGCCCTCTCGAATAGCGAAAGGTGCCTCACCCTAGACACCTTCTCGAGTGGGTCTTAGCAGCCCAGGCATAATTAGTAAGCGTGGTGGGTTCCGCGCTCCAGATGGAGACTCAGCTGGAAGTTAAAGGGAAGAATGACAAGGAACTTTATGAATTGGAGCTGTAAGTTAACTCTTTGACAGAGAGAGCGAGATGGTGGTGGGGGACAGCCCCCAGTGAAATCAGAGGTGAGAGCACAAAGCAATACAGTAGGCAGACTCCGGTTTTTTTGGGGGGGAGATGCTCGAGAACATCCGGGTGGACTCCTGAGGCTCGATCCCGCATTTGCGTATGCCGAGCCTCCTTCCTCATGACCTTTGTCCAGAGTGGAATGCCTCCCCGGCTCCCGGCACATGATCAGTGCATGCTCAGTCACGATATCAGTGCCTGCTCAGCCACGTGATCACTGACGGCACAGTCACGTGATCAGCGCCTCTCAGTCACGTGATCACCGTATGATAAACACGTGATCAGTGAACGACCAGCCACGTGATCACTGCATGCGCGGTCAGGTGGTCAGTTCCTGATCAGCCACCTGATCAGTGCGTGCACAGTCCCCTGATCAGCGCCTGTCAGTCACTGATCACTGCCTGATAAACACGTGATCAGTGCCCGAACAGCCACGTCATCAGTGCATGCGCAGTCACGTGATCAGTGCATGATAGCCACGTGATCAGTGCGTGCACAGTCCCATGATCAGCGCCTGTCAGTCACTGATCATTGCCTGATAAACACGTGATCAGTGCATGATGAGCCATGTGATCAGTGCCCGATCAGCCACGTCATCAGTGCATGCGCAGTCACGTCATCAGTGCATGATAGCCACGTGATCAGTGCATGCTCAGTCACGTGATCTGGACTTGATCAGCCACGTGATCAGTGCCTGCAGAGTCACGTGATCAGGGCCTGCTGAGCTGCGTGATTCCTGCCGGCTCATCTGCATGACAATTGCCAGCTGAGCTGCGTGATTCCTGTCGGCTCATCTGCTTGACAATTGCCAGCTGAGCTGCGTGATTCCTGCCTGGTCACGTGCTTGATTATTGCCAGTTGAGCAGCATGATTCGTCACTGCTGAGCTCCATGCTTATTGCCTGCTGATTGCGTGGTTCGTGTCTGCTCAGCTCTTTGAGTATTGCCTCCTGAGGTCCCTGTTCGGTCGCCACCTGCCGGGGACCAGCCCCAACTGATCCAGGGTATTCGAAGGAGAGATGGCCTAGGCGACTATTTATATGCTAATCAGAGATGTCAAGAATAATAGTATGAGGAGAGCTCAGTAGGAAAATTCGGTGGAGAAAAGAGACTGAGTAGCTTGGTTTACGCGGAAGACCAATCAAACTTCAAGACAAGAAGTTTGCACCACTTACGTAGGCCGCAGGCGCCCTCTCGAATAGCGAAAGGTGCCTCACCCTAGACACCTTCTCGAGTGGGTCTTAGCAGCCCAGGCATAATTAGTAAGCGTGGTGGGTTCCGCGCTCCAGATGGAGACTCAGCTGGAAGTTAAAGGGAAGAATGACAAGGAACTTTATGAATTGGAGCTGTAAGTTAACTCTTTGACAGAGAGAGCGAGATGGTGGTGGGGGACAGCCCCCAGTGAAATCAGAGGTGAGAGCACAAAGCAATACAGTAGGCAGACTCCGGTTTTTTTTGGGGGGAGATGCTCGAGAATATCCGGGTGGACTCCTGAGGCTCGATCCCGCATTTGCGTATGCCGAGCCTCCTTCCTCATGACCTTTGTCCAGAGTGGAATGCCTCCCCGGCTCCCGGCACAGGATCAGTGCATGCTCAGTCACGATATCAGTGCCTGCTCAGCCACGTGATCACTGACGGCACAGTCACGTGATCAGCGCCTCTCAGTCACGGATCACCGTATGATAAACACGTGATCAGTGAACGACCAGCCACGTGATCACTGCATGCGCGGTCAGGTGGTCAGTTCCTGATCAGCCACCTGATCAGTGCGTGCACAGTCCCCTGATCAGCGCCTGTCAGTCACTGATCACTGCCTGATAAACACGTGATCAGTGCCCGAACAGCCACGTCATCAGTGCATGCGCCAGTCACGTCATCAGTGCATGATAGCCACGTGATCAGTGCATGCTCAGTCACGTGATCTGGACTTGATCAGCCACGTGATCAGTGCCTGCAGAGTCACGTGATCAGGGCCTGCTGAGCTGCGTGATTCCTGCCGGCTCATCTGCATGACAATTGCCAGCTGAGCTGCGTGATTCCTGTCGGCTCATCTGCTTGACAATTGCCAGCTGAGCTGCGTGATTCCTGCCTGGTCACGTGCTTGATTATTGCCAGTTGAGCAGCATGATTCGTCACTGCTGAGCTCCATGCTTATTGCCTGCTGATTGCGTGGTTCGTGGTCTGCTCAGCTCTTTGAGTATTGCCTCCTGAGGTCCCTGTTCGGTCGCCACTGCCGGGGACCAGCCCCAACTGATCCAGGGTATTCGAAGGAGAGATGGCCTAGGCGACTATTTATATGCTAATCAGAGATGTCAAGAATAATAGTATGAGGAGAGCTCAGTAGGAAAATTCGGTGGAGAAAAGAGACTGAGTAGCTTGGTTTACGCGGAAGACCAATCAAACTTCAAGACAAGAAGTTTGCACCACTTACGTAGGCCGCAGGCGCCCTCTCGAATAGCGAAAGGTGCCTCACCCTAGACACCTTCTCGAGTGGGTCTTAGCAGCCCAGGCATAATTAGTAAGCGTGGTGGGTTCCGCGCTCCAGATGGAGACTCAGCTGGAAGTTAAAGGGAAGAATGACAAGGAACTTTATGAATTGGAGCTGTAAGTTAACTCTTTGACAGAGAGAGCGAGATGGTGGTGGGGGACAGCCCCCAGTGAAATCAGAGGTGAGAGCACAAAGCAATACAGTAGGCAGACTCCGGTTTTTTTGGGGGGGAGATGCTCGAGAACATCCGGGTGGACTCCTGAGGCTCGATCCCGCATTTGCGTATGCCGAGCCTCCTTCCTCATGACCTTTGTCCAGAGTGGAATGCCTCCCCGGCTCCCGGCACATGATCAGTGCATGCTCAGTCACGATATCAGTGCCTGCTCAGCCACGTGATCACTGACGGCACAGTCACGTGATCAGCGCCTCTCAGTCACGTGATCACGTATGATAACACGTGATCAGTGAACGACCAGCCACGTGATCACTGCATGCGCGGTCAGGTGGTCAGTTCCTGATCAGCCACCTGATCAGTGCGTGCACAGTCCCCTGATCAGCGCCTGTCAGTCACTGATCACTGCCTGATAAACACGTGATCAGTGCCCGAACAGCCACGTCATCAGTGCATGCGCAGTCACGTGATCAGTGCATGATAGCCACGTGATCAGTGCGTGCACAGTCCCATGATCAGCGCCTGTCAGTCACTGATCATTGCCTGATAAACACGTGATCAGTGCATGATGAGCCATGTGATCAGTGCCCGATCAGCCACGTCATCAGTGCATGCGCAGGCACGTCATCAGTGCATGATAGCCACGTGATCAGTGCATGCTCAGTCACGTGATCTGGACTTGATCAGCCACGTGATCAGTGCCTGCAGAGTCACGTGATCAGGGCCTGCTGAGCTGCGTGATTCCTGCCGGCTCATCTGCATGACAATTGCCAGCTGAGCTGCGTGATTCCTGTCGGCTCATCTGCTTGACAATTGCCAGCTGAGCTGCGTGATTCCTGCCTGGTCACGTGCTTGATTATTGCCAGTTGAGCAGCATGATTCGTCACTGCTGAGCTCCATGCTTATTGCCTGCTGATTGCGTGGTTCGTGTCTGCTCAGCTCTTTGAGTATTGCCTCCTGAGGTCCCTGTTCGGTCGCCACCTGCCGGGGACCAGCCCCAACTGATCCAGGGTATTCGAAGGAGAGATGGCCTAGGCGACTATTTATATGCTAATCAGAGATGTCAAGAATAATAGTATGAGGAGAGCTCAGTAGGAAAATTCGGTGGAGAAAAGAGACTGAGTAGCTTGGTTTACGCGGAAGACCAATCAAACTTCAAGACAAGAAGTTTGCACCACTTACGTAGGCCGCAGGCGCCCTCTCGAATAGCGAAAGGTGCCTCACCCTAGACACCTTCTCGAGTGGGTCTTAGCAGCCCAGGCATAATTAGTAAGCGTGGTGGGTTCCGCGCTCCAGATGGAGACTCAGCTGGAAGTTAAAGGGAAGAATGACAAGGAACTTTATGAATTGGAGCTGTAAGTTAACTCTTTGACAGAGAGAGCGAGATGGTGGTGGGGGACAGCCCCCAGTGAAATCAGAGGTGAGAGCACAAAGCAATACAGTAGGCAGACTCCGGTTTTTTTGGGGGGGAGATGCTCGAGAACATCCGGGTGGACTCCTGAGGCTCGATCCCGCATTTGCGTATGCCGAGCCTCCTTCCTCATGACCTTTGTCCAGAGTGGAATGCCTCCCCGGCTCCCGGCACATGATCAGTGCATGCTCAGTCACGATATCAGTGCCTGCTCAGCCACGTGATCACTGACGGCACAGTCACGTGATCAGCGCCTCTCAGTCACGTGATCACCGTATGATAAACACGTGATCAGTGAACGACCAGCCACGTGATCACTGCATGCGCGGTCAGGTGGTCAGTTCCTGATCAGCCACCTGATCAGTGCGTGCACAGTCCCCTGATCAGCGCCTGTCAGTCACTGATCACTGCCTGATAAACACGTGATCAGTGCCCGAACAGCCACGTCATCAGTGCATGCGCAGTCACGTGATCAGTGCATGATAGCCACGTGATCAGTGCGTGCACAGTCCCATGATCAGCGCCTGTCAGTCACTGATCATTGCCTGATAAACACGTGATCAGTGCATGATGAGCCATGTGATCAGTGCCCGATCAGCCACGTCATCAGTGCATGCGCAGTCACGTCATCAGTGCATGATAGCCACGTGATCAGTGCATGCTCAGTCACGTGATCTGGACTTGATCAGCCACGTGATCAGTGCCTGCAGAGTCACGTGATCAGGGCCTGCTGAGCTGCGTGATTCCTGCCGGCTCATCTGCATGACAATTGCCAGCTGAGCTGCGTGATTCCTGTCGGCTCATCTGCTTGACAATTGCCAGCTGAGCTGCGTGATTCCTGCCTGGTCACGTGCTTGATTATTGCCAGTTGAGCAGCATGATTCGTCACTGCTGAGCTCCATGCTTATTGCCTGCTGATTGCGTGGTTCGTGTCTGCTCAGCTCTTTGAGTATTGCCTCCTGAGGTCCCTGTTCGGTCGCCACCTGCCGGGGACCAGCCCCAACTGATCCAGGGTATTCGAAGGAGAGATGGCCTAGGCGACTATTTATATGCTAATCAGAGATGTCAAGAATAATAGTATGAGGAGAGCTCAGTAGGAAAATTCGGTGGAGAAAAGAGACTGAGTAGCTTGGTTTACGCGGAAGACCAATCAAACTTCAAGACAAGAAGTTTGCACCACTTACGTAGGCCGCAGGCGCCCTCTCGAATAGCGAAAGGTGCCTCACCCTAGACACCTTCTCGAGTGGGTCTTAGCAGCCCAGGCATAATTAGTAAGCGTGGTGGGTTCCGCGCTCCAGATGGAGACTCAGCTGGAAGTTAAAGGGAAGAATGACAAGGAACTTTATGAATTGGAGCTGTAAGTTAACTCTTTGACAGAGAGAGCGAGATGGTGGTGGGGGACAGCCCCCAGTGAAATCAGAGGTGAGAGCACAAAGCAATACAGTAGGCAGACTCCGGTTTTTTTGGGGGGGAGATGCTCGAGAACATCCGGGTGGACTCCTGAGGCTCGATCCCGCATTTGCGTATGCCGAGCCTCCTTCCTCATGACCTTTGTCCAGAGTGGAATGCCTCCCCGGCTCCCGGCACATGATCAGTGCATGCTCAGTCACGATATCAGTGCCTGCTCAGCCACGTGATCACTGACGGCACAGTCACGTGATCAGCGCCTCTCAGTCACGGGATCACCGTATGATAAACACGTGATCAGTGAACGACCAGCCACGTGATCACTGCATGCGCGGTCAGGTGGTCAGTTCCTGATCAGCCACCTGATCAGTGCGTGCACAGTCCCCTGATCAGCGCCTGTCAGTCACTGATCACTGCCTGATAAACACGTGATCAGTGCCCGAACAGCCACGTCATCAGTGCATGCGCAGTCACGTGATCAGTGCATGATAGCCACGTGATCAGTGCGTGCACAGTCCCATGATCAGCGCCTGTCAGTCACTGATCATTGCCTGATAAACACGTGATCAGTGCATGATGAGCCATGTGATCAGTGCCCGATCAGCCACGTCATCAGTGCATGCGCAGTCACGTCATCAGTGCATGATAGCCACGTGATCAGTGCATGCTCAGTCACGTGATCTGGACTTGATCAGCCACGTGATCAGTGCCTGCAGAGTCACGTGATCAGGGCCTGCTGAGCTGCGTGATTCCTGCCGGCTCATCTGCATGACAATTGCCAGCTGAGCTGCGTGATTCCTGTCGGCTCATCTGCTTGACAATTGCCAGCTGAGCTGCGTGATTCCTGCCTGGTCACGTGCTTGATTATTGCCAGTTGAGCAGCATGATTCGTCACTGCTGAGCTCCATGCTTATTGCCTGCTGATTGCGTGGTTCGTGTCTGCTCAGCTCTTTGAGTATTGCCTCCTGAGGTCCCTGTTCGGTCGCCACCTGCCGGGGACCAGCCCCAACTGATCCAGGGTATTCGAAGGAGAGATGGCCTAGGCGACTATTTATATGCTAATCAGAGATGTCAAGAATAATAGTATGAGGAGAGCTCAGTAGGAAAATTCGGTGGAGAAAAGAGACTGAGTAGCTTGGTTTACGCGGAAGACCAATCAAACTTCAAGACAAGAAGTTTGCACCACTTACGTAGGCCGCAGGCGCCCTCTCGAATAGCGAAAGGTGCCTCACCCTAGACACCTTCTCGAGTGGGTCTTAGCAGCCCAGGCATAATTAGTAAGCGTGGTGGGTTCCGCGCTCCAGATGGAGACTCAGCTGGAAGTTAAAGGGAAGAATGACAAGGAACTTTATGAATTGGAGCTGTAAGTTAACTCTTTGACAGAGAGAGCGAGATGGTGGTGGGGGACAGCCCCCAGTGAAATCAGAGGTGAGAGCACAAAGCAATACAGTAGGCAGACTCCGGTTTTTTTGGGGGGGAGATGCTCGAGAACATCCGGGTGGACTCCTGAGGCTCGATCCCGCATTTGCGTATGCCGAGCCTCCTTCCTCATGACCTTTGTCCAGAGTGGAATGCCTCCCCGGCTCCCGGCACATGATCAGTGCATGCTCAGTCACGATATCAGTGCCTGCTCAGCCACGTGATCACTGACGGCACAGTCACGTGATCAGCGCCTCTCAGTCACGTGATCACCGTATGATAAACACGTGATCAGTGAACGACCAGCCACGTGATCACTGCATGCGCGGTCAGGTGGTCAGTTCCTGATCAGCCACCTGATCAGTGCGTGCACAGTCCCCTGATCAGCGCCTGTCAGTCACTGATCACTGCCTGATAAACACGTGATCAGTGCCCGAACAGCCACGTCATCAGTGCATGCGCAGTCACGTGATCAGTGCATGATAGCCACGTGATCAGTGCGTGCACAGTCCCATGATCAGCGCCTGTCAGTCACTGATCATTGCCTGATAAACACGTGATCAGTGCATGATGAGCCATGTGATCAGTGCCCGATCAGCCACGTCATCAGTGCATGCGCAGTCACGTCATCAGTGCATGATAGCCACGTGATCAGTGCATGCTCAGTCACGTGATCTGGACTTGATCAGCCACGTGATCAGTGCCTGCAGAGTCACGTGATCAGGGCCTGCTGAGCTGCGTGATTCCTGCCGGCTCATCTGCATGACAATTGCCAGCTGAGCTGCGTGATTCCTGTCGGCTCATCTGCTTGACAATTGCCAGCTGAGCTGCGTGATTCCTGCCTGGTCACGTGCTTGATTATTGCCAGTTGAGCAGCATGATTCGTCACTGCTGAGCTCCATGCTTATTGCCTGCTGATTGCGTGGTTCGTGTCTGCTCAGCTCTTTGAGTATTGCCTCCTGAGGTCCCTGTTCGGTCGCCACCTGCCGGGGACCAGCCCCAACTGATCCAGGGTATTCGAAGGAGAGATGGCCTAGGCGACTATTTATATGCTAATCAGAGATGTCAAGAATAATAGTATGAGGAGAGCTCAGTAGGAAAATTCGGTGGAGAAAAGAGACTGAGTAGCTTGGTTTACGCGGAAGACCAATCAAACTTCAAGACAAGAAGTTTGCACCACTTACGTAGGCCGCAGGCGCCCTCTCGAATAGCGAAAGGTGCCTCACCCTAGACACCTTCTCGAGTGGGTCTTAGCAGCCCAGGCATAATTAGTAAGCGTGGTGGGTTCCGCGCTCCAGATGGAGACTCAGCTGGAAGTTAAAGGGAAGAATGACAAGGAACTTTATGAATTGGAGCTGTAAGTTAACTCTTTGACAGAGAGAGCGAGATGGTGGTGGGGGACAGCCCCCAGTGAAATCAGAGGTGAGAGCACAAAGCAATACAGTAGGCAGACTCCGGTTTTTTTGGGGGGGAGATGCTCGAGAACATCCGGGTGGACTCCTGAGGCTCGATCCCGCATTTGCGTATGCCGAGCCTCCTTCCTCATGACCTTTGTCCAGAGTGGAATGCCTCCCCGGCTCCCGGCACATGGATCAGTGCATGCTCAGTCACGATATCAGTGCCTGCTCAGCCACGTGATCACTGACGGCACAGTCACGTGATCAGCGCCTCTCAGTCACGTGATCACCGTATGATAAACACGTGATCAGTGAACGACCAGCCACGTGATCACTGCATGCGCGGTCAGGTGGTCAGTTCCTGATCAGCCACCTGATCAGTGCGTGCACAGTCCCCTGATCAGCGCCTGTCAGTCACTGATCACTGCCTGATAAACACGTGATCAGTGCCCGAACAGCCACGTCATCAGTGCATGCGCAGTCACGTGATCAGTGCATGATAGCCACGTGATCAGTGCGTGCACAGTCCCATGATCAGCGCCTGTCAGTCACTGATCATTGCCTGATAAACACGTGATCAGTGCATGATGAGCCATGTGATCAGTGCCCGATCAGCCACGTCATCAGTGCATGCGCAGTCACGTCATCAGTGCATGATAGCCACGTGATCAGTGCATGCTCAGTCACGTGATCTGGACTTGATCAGCCACGTGATCAGTGCCTGCAGAGTCACGTGATCAGGGCCTGCTGAGCTGCGTGATTCCTGCCGGCTCATCTGCATGACAATTGCCAGCTGAGCTGCGTGATTCCTGTCGGCTCATCTGCTTGACAATTGCCAGCTGAGCTGCGTGATTCCTGCCTGGTCACGTGCTTGATTATTGCCAGTTGAGCAGCATGATTCGTCACTGCTGAGCTCCATGCTTATTGCCTGCTGATTGCGTGGTTCGTGTCTGCTCAGCTCTTTGAGTATTGCCTCCTGAGGTCCCTGTTCGGTCGCCACCTGCCGGGGACCAGCCCCAACTGATCCAGGGTATTCGAAGGAGAGATGGCCTAGGCGACTATTTATATGCTAATCAGAGATGTCAAGAATAATAGTATGAGGAGAGCTCAGTAGGAAAATTCGGTGGAGAAAAGAGACTGAGTAGCTTGGTTTACGCGGAAGACCAATCAAACTTCAAGACAAGAAGTTTGCACCACTTACGTAGGCCGCAGGCGCCCTCTCGAATAGCGAAAGGTGCCTCACCCTAGACACCTTCTCGAGTGGGTCTTAGCAGCCCAGGCATAATTAGTAAGCGTGGTGGGTTCCGCGCTCCAGATGGAGACTCAGCTGGAAGTTAAAGGGAAGAATGACAAGGAACTTTATGAATTGGAGCTGTAAGTTAACTCTTTGACAGAGAGAGCGAGATGGTGGTGGGGGACAGCCCCCAGTGAAATCAGAGGTGAGAGCACAAAGCAATACAGTAGGCAGACTCCGGTTTTTTTGGGGGGGAGATGCTCGAGAACATCCGGGTGGACTCCTGAGGCTCGATCCCGCATTTGCGTATGCCGAGCCTCCTTCCTCATGACCTTTGTCCAGAGTGGAATGCCTCCCCGGCTCCCGGCACATGATCAGTGCATGCTCAGTCACGATATCAGTGCCTGCTCAGCCACGTGATCACTGACGGCACAGTCACGTGATCAGCGCCTCTCAGTCACGTGATCACCGTATGATAAACACGTGATCAGTGAACGACCAGCCACGTGATCACTGCATGCGCGGTCAGGTGGTCAGTTCCTGATCAGCCACCTGATCAGTGCGTGCACAGTCCCCTGATCAGCGCCTGTCAGTCACTGATCACTGCCTGATAAACACGTGATCAGTGCCCGAACAGCCACGTCATCAGTGCATGCGCAGTCACGTGATCAGTGCATGATAGCCACGTGATCAGTGCGTGCACAGTCCCATGATCAGCGCCTGTCAGTCACTGATCATTGCCTGATAAACACGTGATCAGTGCATGATGAGCCATGTGATCAGTGCCCGATCAGCCACGTCATCAGTGCATGCGCAGTCACGTCATCAGTGCATGATAGCCACGTGATCAGTGCATGCTCAGTCACGTGATCTGGACTTGATCAGCCACGTGATCAGTGCCTGCAGAGTCACGTGATCAGGGCCTGCTGAGCTGCGTGATTCCTGCCGGCTCATCTGCATGACAATTGCCAGCTGAGCTGCGTGATTCCTGTCGGCTCATCTGCTTGACAATTGCCAGCTGAGCTGCGTGATTCCTGCCTGGTCACGTGCTTGATTATTGCCAGTTGAGCAGCATGATTCGTCACTGCTGAGCTCCATGCTTATTGCCTGCTGATTGCGTGGTTCGTGTCTGCTCAGCTCTTTGAGTATTGCCTCCTGAGGTCCCTGTTCGGTCGCCACCTGCCGGGGACCAGCCCCAACTGATCCAGGGTATTCGAAGGAGAGATGGCCTAGGCGACTATTTATATGCTAATCAGAGATGTCAAGAATAATAGTATGAGGAGAGCTCAGTAGGAAAATTCGGTGGAGAAAAGAGACTGAGTAGCTTGGTTTACGCGGAAGACCAATCAAACTTCAAGACAAGAAGTTTGCACCACTTACGTAGGCCGCAGGCGCCCTCTCGAATAGCGAAAGGTGCCTCACCCTAGACACCTTCTCGAGTGGGTCTTAGCAGCCCAGGCATAATTAGTAAGCGTGGTGGGTTCCGCGCTCCAGATGGAGACTCAGCTGGAAGTTAAAGGGAAGAATGACAAGGAACTTTATGAATTGGAGCTGTAAGTTAACTCTTTGACAGAGAGAGCGAGATGGTGGTGGGGGACAGCCCCCAGTGAAATCAGAGGTGAGAGCACAAAGCAATACAGTAGGCAGACTCCGGTTTTTTTGGGGGGGAGATGCTCGAGAACATCCGGGTGGACTCCTGAGGCTCGATCCCGCATTTGCGTATGCCGAGCCTCCTTCCTCATGACCTTTGTCCAGAGTGGAATGCCTCCCCGGCTCCCGGCACATGATCAGTGCATGCTCAGTCACGATATCAGTGCCTGCTCAGCCACGTGATCACTGACGGCACAGTCACGTGATCAGCGCCTCTCAGTCACGTGATCACCGTATGATAAACACGTGATCAGTGAACGACCAGCCACGTGATCACTGCATGCGCGGTCAGGTGGTCAGTTCCTGATCAGCCACCTGATCAGTGCGTGCACAGTCCCCTGATCAGCGCCTGTCAGTCACTGATCACTGCCTGATAAACACGTGATCAGTGCCCGAACAGCCACGTCATCAGTGCATGCGCAGTCACGTGATCAGTGCATGATAGCCACGTGATCAGTGCGTGCACAGTCCCATGATCAGCGCCTGTCAGTCACTGATCATTGCCTGATAAACACGTGATCAGTGCATGATGAGCCATGTGATCAGTGCCCGATCAGCCACGTCATCAGTGCATGCGCAGTCACGTCATCAGTGCATGATAGCCACGTGATCAGTGCATGCTCAGTCACGTGATCTGGACTTGATCAGCCACGTGATCAGTGCCTGCAGAGTCACGTGATCAGGGCCTGCTGAGCTGCGTGATTCCTGCCGGCTCATCTGCATGACAATTGCCAGCTGAGCTGCGTGATTCCTGTCGGCTCATCTGCTTGACAATTGCCAGCTGAGCTGCGTGATTCCTGCCTGGTCACGTGCTTGATTATTGCCAGTTGAGCAGCATGATTCGTCACTGCTGAGCTCCATGCTTATTGCCTGCTGATTGCGTGGTTCGTGTCTGCTCAGCTCTTTGAGTATTGCCTCCTGAGGTCCCTGTTCGGTCGCCACCTGCCGGGGACCAGCCCCAACTGATCCAGGGTATTCGAAGGAGAGATGGCCTAGGCGACTATTTATATGCTAATCAGAGATGTCAAGAATAATAGTATGAGGAGAGCTCAGTAGGAAAATTCGGTGGAGAAAAGAGACTGAGTAGCTTGGTTTACGCGGAAGACCAATCAAACTTCAAGACAAGAAGTTTGCACCACTTACGTAGGCCGCAGGCGCCCTCTCGAATAGCGAAAGGTGCCTCACCCTAGACACCTTCTCGAGTGGGTCTTAGCAGCCCAGGCATAATTAGTAAGCGTGGTGGGTTCCGCGCTCCAGATGGAGACTCAGCTGGAAGTTAAAGGGAAGAATGACAAGGAACTTTATGAATTGGAGCTGTAAGTTAACTCTTTGACAGAGAGAGCGAGATGGTGGTGGGGGACAGCCCCCAGTGAAATCAGAGGTGAGAGCACAAAGCAATACAGTAGGCAGACTCCGGTTTTTTTGGGGGGGAGATGCTCGAGAATATCCGGGTGGACTCCTGAGGCTCGATCCCGCATTTGCGTATGCCGAGCCTCCTTCCTCATGACCTTTGTCCAGAGTGGAATGCCTCCCCGGCTCCCGGCACATGATCAGTGCATGCTCAGTCACGATATCAGTGCCTGCTCAGCCACGTGATCACTGACGGCACAGTCACGTGATCAGCGCCTCTCAGTCACGGGATCACCGTATGATAAACACGTGATCAGTGAACGACCAGCCACGTGATCACTGCATGCGCGGTCAGGTGGTCAGTTCCTGATCAGCCACCTGATCAGTGCGTGCACAGTCCCCTGATCAGCGCCTGTCAGTCACTGATCACTGCCTGATAAACACGTGATCAGTGCCCGAACAGCCACGTCATCAGTGCATGCGCAGTCACGTGATCAGTGCATGATAGCCACGTGATCAGTGCGTGCACAGTCCCATGATCAGCGCCTGTCAGTCACTGATCATTGCCTGATAAACACGTGATCAGTGCATGATGAGCCATGTGATCAGTGCCCGATCAGCCACGTCATCAGTGCATGCGCAGTCACGTCATCAGTGCATGATAGCCACGTGATCAGTGCATGCTCAGTCACGTGATCTGGACTTGATCAGCCACGTGATCAGTGCCTGCAGAGTCACGTGATCAGGGCCTGCTGAGCTGCGTGATTCCTGCCGGCTCATCTGCATGACAATTGCCAGCTGAGCTGCGTGATTCCTGTCGGCTCATCTGCTTGACAATTGCCAGCTGAGCTGCGTGATTCCTGCCTGGTCACGTGCTTGATTATTGCCAGTTGAGCAGCATGATTCGTCACTGCTGAGCTCCATGCTTATTGCCTGCTGATTGCGTGGTTCGTGTCTGCTCAGCTCTTTGAGTATTGCCTCCTGAGGTCCCTGTTCGGTCGCCACCTGCCGGGGACCAGCCCCAACTGATCCAGGGTATTCGAAGGAGAGATGGCCTAGGCGACTATTTATATGCTAATCAGAGATGTCAAGAATAATAGTATGAGGAGAGCTCAGTAGGAAAATTCGGTGGAGAAAAGAGACTGAGTAGCTTGGTTTACGCGGAAGACCAATCAAACTTCAAGACAAGAAGTTTGCACCACTTACGTAGGCCGCAGGCGCCCTCTCGAATAGCGAAAGGTGCCTCACCCTAGACACCTTCTCGAGTGGGTCTTAGCAGCCCAGGCATAATTAGTAAGCGTGGTGGGTTCCGCGCTCCAGATGGAGACTCAGCTGGAAGTTAAAGGGAAGAATGACAAGGAACTTTATGAATTGGAGCTGTAAGTTAACTCTTTGACAGAGAGAGCGAGATGGTGGTGGGGGACAGCCCCCAGTGAAATCAGAGGTGAGAGCACAAAGCAATACAGTAGGCAGACTCCGGTTTTTTTGGGGGGGAGATGCTCGAGAATATCCGGGTGGACTCCTGAGGCTCGATCCCGCATTTGCGTATGCCGAGCCTCCTTCCTCATGACCTTTGTCCAGAGTGGAATGCCTCCCCGGCTCCCGGCACATGATCAGTGCATGCTCAGTCACGATATCAGTGCCTGCTCAGCCACGTGATCACTGACGGCACAGTCACGTGATCAGCGCCTCTCAGTCACGGGATCACCGTATGATAAACACGTGATCAGTGAACGACCAGCCACGTGATCACTGCATGCGCGGTCAGGTGGTCAGTTCCTGATCAGCCACCTGATCAGTGCGTGCACAGTCCCCTGATCAGCGCCTGTCAGTCACTGATCACTGCCTGATAAACACGTGATCAGTGCACGAACAGCCACGTCATCAGTGCATGCGCAGTCACGTCATCAGTGCATGATAGCCACGTGATCAGTGCATGCTCAGTCACGTGATCTGGACTTGATCAGCCACGTGATCAGTGCCTGCAGAGTCACGTGATCAGGGCCTGCTGAGCTGCGTGATTCCTGCCGGCTCATCTGCATGACAATTGCCAGCTGAGCTGCGTGATTCCTGTCGGCTCATCTGCTTGACAATTGCCAGCTGAGCTGCGTGATTCCTGCCTGGTCACGTGCTTGATTATTGCCAGTTGAGCAGCATGATTCGTCACTGCTGAGCTCCATGCTTATTGCCTGCTGATTGCGTGGTTCGTGTCTGCTCAGCTCTTTGAGTATTGCCTCCTGAGGTCCCTGTTCGGTCGCCACCTGCCGGGGACCAGCCCCAACTGATCCAGGGTATTCGAAGGAGAGATGGCCTAGGCGACTATTTATATGCTAATCAGAGATGTCAAGAATAATAGTATGAGGAGAGCTCAGTAGGAAAATTCGGTGGAGAAAAGAGACTGAGTAGCTTGGTTTACGCGGAAGACCAATCAAACTTCAAGACAAGAAGTTTGCACCACTTACGTAGGCCGCAGGCGCCCTCTCGAATAGCGAAAGGTGCCTCACCCTAGACACCTTCTCGAGTGGGTCTTAGCAGCCCAGGCATAATTAGTAAGCGTGGTGGGTTCCGCGCTCCAGATGGAGACTCAGCTGGAAGTTAAAGGGAAGAATGACAAGGAACTTTATGAATTGGAGCTGTAAGTTAACTCTTTGACAGAGAGAGCGAGATGGTGGTGGGGGACAGCCCCCAGTGAAATCAGAGGTGAGAGCACAAAGCAATACAGTAGGCAGACTCCGGTTTTTTTGGGGGGGAGATGCTCGAGAATATCCGGGTGGACTCCTGAGGCTCGATCCCGCATTTGCGTATGCCGAGCCTCCTTCCTCATGACCTTTGTCCAGAGTGGAATGCCTCCCCGGCTCCCGGCACATGATCAGTGCATGCTCAGTCACGATATCAGTGCCTGCTCAGCCACGTGATCACTGACGGCACAGTCACGTGATCAGCGCCTCTCAGTCACGTGATCACCGTATGATAAACACGTGATCAGTGAACGACCAGCCACGTGATCACTGCATGCGCGGTCAGGTGGTCAGTTCCTGATCAGCCACCTGATCAGTGCGTGCACAGTCCCCTGATCAGCGCCTGTCAGTCACTGATCACTGCCTGATAAACACGTGATCAGTGCCCGAACAGCCACGTCATCAGTGCATGCGCAGTCACGTGATCAGTGCATGATAGCCACGTGATCAGTGCGTGCACAGTCCCATGATCAGCGCCTGTCAGTCACTGATCATTGCCTGATAAACACGTGATCAGTGCATGATGAGCCATGTGATCAGTGCCCGATCAGCCACGTCATCAGTGCATGCGCAGTCACGTCATCAGTGCATGATAGCCACGTGATCAGTGCATGCTCAGTCACGTGATCTGGACTTGATCAGCCACGTGATCAGTGCCTGCAGAGTCACGTGATCAGGGCCTGCTGAGCTGCGTGATTCCTGCCGGCTCATCTGCATGACAATTGCCAGCTGAGCTGCGTGATTCCTGTCGGCTCATCTGCTTGACAATTGCCAGCTGAGCTGCGTGATTCCTGCCTGGTCACGTGCTTGATTATTGCCAGTTGAGCAGCATGATTCGTCACTGCTGAGCTCCATGCTTATTGCCTGCTGATTGCGTGGTTCGTGTCTGCTCAGCTCTTTGAGTATTGCCTCCTGAGGTCCCTGTTCGGTCGCCACCTGCCGGGGACCAGCCCCAACTGATCCAGGGTATTCGAAGGAGAGATGGCCTAGGCGACTATTTATATGCTAATCAGAGATGTCAAGAATAATAGTATGAGGAGAGCTCAGTAGGAAAATTCGGTGGAGAAAAGAGACTGAGTAGCTTGGTTTACGCGGAAGACCAATCAAACTTCAAGACAAGAAGTTTGCACCACTTACGTAGGCCGCAGGCGCCCTCTCGAATAGCGAAAGGTGCCTCACCCTAGACACCTTCTCGAGTGGGTCTTAGCAGCCCAGGCATAATTAGTAAGCGTGGTGGGTTCCGCGCTCCAGATGGAGACTCAGCTGGAAGTTAAAGGGAAGAATGACAAGGAACTTTATGAATTGGAGCTGTAAGTTAACTCTTTGACAGAGAGAGCGAGATGGTGGTGGGGGACAGCCCCCAGTGAAATCAGAGGTGAGAGCACAAAGCAATACAGTAGGCAGACTCCGGTTTTTTTGGGGGGGAGATGCTCGAGAACATCCGGGTGGACTCCTGAGGCTCGATCCCGCATTTGCGTATGCCGAGCCTCCTTCCTCATGACCTTTGTCCAGAGTGGAATGCCTCCCCGGCTCCCGGCACATGATCAGTGCATGCTCAGTCACGATATCAGTGCCTGCTCAGCCACGTGATCACTGACGGCACAGTCACGTGATCAGCGCCTCTCAGTCACGTGATCACCGTATGATAAACACGTGATCAGTGAACGACCAGCCACGTGATCACTGCATGCGCGGTCAGGTGGTCAGTTCCTGATCAGCCACCTGATCAGTGCGTGCACAGTCCCCTGATCAGCGCCTGTCAGTCACTGATCACTGCCTGATAAACACGTGATCAGTGCCCGAACAGCCACGTCATCAGTGCATGCGCAGTCACGTGATCAGTGCATGATAGCCACGTGATCAGTGCGTGCACAGTCCCATGATCAGCGCCTGTCAGTCACTGATCATTGCCTGATAAACACGTGATCAGTGCATGATGAGCCATGTGATCAGTGCCCGATCAGCCACGTCATCAGTGCATGCGCAGTCACGTCATCAGTGCATGATAGCCACGTGATCAGTGCATGCTCAGTCACGTGATCTGGACTTGATCAGCCACGTGATCAGTGCCTGCAGAGTCACGTGATCAGGGCCTGCTGAGCTGCGTGATTCCTGCCGGCTCATCTGCATGACAATTGCCAGCTGAGCTGCGTGATTCCTGTCGGCTCATCTGCTTGACAATTGCCAGCTGAGCTGCGTGATTCCTGCCTGGTCACGTGCTTGATTATTGCCAGTTGAGCAGCATGATTCGTCACTGCTGAGCTCCATGCTTATTGCCTGCTGATTGCGTGGTTCGTGTCTGCTCAGCTCTTTGAGTATTGCCTCCTGAGGTCCCTGTTCGGTCGCCACCTGCCGGGGACCAGCCCCAACTGATCCAGGGTATTCGAAGGAGAGATGGCCTAGGCGACTATTTATATGCTAATCAGAGATGTCAAGAATAATAGTATGAGGAGAGCTCAGTAGGAAAATTCGGTGGAGAAAAGAGACTGAGTAGCTTGGTTTACGCGGAAGACCAATCAAACTTCAAGACAAGAAGTTTGCACCACTTACGTAGGCCGCAGGCGCCCTCTCGAATAGCGAAAGGTGCCTCACCCTAGACACCTTCTCGAGTGGGTCTTAGCAGCCCAGGCATAATTAGTAAGCGTGGTGGGTTCCGCGCTCCAGATGGAGACTCAGCTGGAAGTTAAAGGGAAGAATGACAAGGAACTTTATGAATTGGAGCTGTAAGTTAACTCTTTGACAGAGAGAGCGAGATGGTGGTGGGGGACAGCCCCCAGTGAAATCAGAGGTGAGAGCACAAAGCAATACAGTAGGCAGACTCCGGTTTTTTTGGGGGGGAGATGCTCGAGAATATCCGGGTGGACTCCTGAGGCTCGATCCCGCATTTGCGTATGCCGAGCCTCCTTCCTCATGACCTTTGTCCAGAGTGGAATGCCTCCCCGGCTCCCGGCACATGATCAGTGCATGCTCAGTCACGATATCAGTGCCTGCTCAGCCACGTGATCACTGACGGCACAGTCACGTGATCAGCGCCTCTCAGTCACGTGATCACCGTATGATAAACACGTGATCAGTGAACGACCAGCCACGTGATCACTGCATGCGCGGTCAGGTGGTCAGTTCCTGATCAGCCACCTGATCAGTGCGTGCACAGTCCCCTGATCAGCGCCTGTCAGTCACTGATCACTGCCTGATAAACACGTGATCAGTGCCCGAACAGCCACGTCATCAGTGCATGCGCAGTCACGTGATCAGTGCATGATAGCCACGTGATCAGTGCGTGCACAGTCCCATGATCAGCGCCTGTCAGTCACTGATCATTGCCTGATAAACACGTGATCAGTGCATGATGAGCCATGTGATCAGTGCCCGATCAGCCACGTCATCAGTGCATGCGCAGTCACGTCATCAGTGCATGATAGCCACGTGATCAGTGCATGCTCAGTCACGTGATCTGGACTTGATCAGCCACGTGATCAGTGCCTGCAGAGTCACGTGATCAGGGCCTGCTGAGCTGCGTGATTCCTGCCGGCTCATCTGCATGACAATTGCCAGCTGAGCTGCGTGATTCCTGTCGGCTCATCTGCTTGACAATTGCCAGCTGAGCTGCGTGATTCCTGCCTGGTCACGTGCTTGATTATTGCCAGTTGAGCAGCATGATTCGTCACTGCTGAGCTCCATGCTTATTGCCTGCTGATTGCGTGGTTCGTGTCTGCTCAGCTCTTTGAGTATTGCCTCCTGAGGTCCCTGTTCGGTCGCCACCTGCCGGGGACCAGCCCCAACTGATCCAGGGTATTCGAAGGAGAGATGGCCTAGGCGACTATTTATATGCTAATCAGAGATGTCAAGAATAATAGTATGAGGAGAGCTCAGTAGGAAAATTCGGTGGAGAAAAGAGACTGAGTAGCTTGGTTTACGCGGAAGACCAATCAAACTTCAAGACAAGAAGTTTGCACCACTTACGTAGGCCGCAGGCGCCCTCTCGAATAGCGAAAGGTGCCTCACCCTAGACACCTTCTCGAGTGGGTCTTAGCAGCCCAGGCATAATTAGTAAGCGTGGTGGGTTCCGCGCTCCAGATGGAGACTCAGCTGGAAGTTAAAGGGAAGAATGACAAGGAACTTTATGAATTGGAGCTGTAAGTTAACTCTTTGACAGAGAGAGCGAGATGGTGGTGGGGGACAGCCCCCAGTGAAATCAGAGGTGAGAGCACAAAGCAATACAGTAGGCAGACTCCGGTTTTTTTGGGGGGGAGATGCTCGAGAACATCCGGGTGGACTCCTGAGGCTCGATCCCGCATTTGCGTATGCCGAGCCTCCTTCCTCATGACCTTTGTCCAGAGTGGAATGCCTCCCCGGCTCCCGGCACATGATCAGTGCATGCTCAGTCACGATATCAGTGCCTGCTCAGCCACGTGATCACTGACGGCACAGTCACGTGATCAGCGCCTCTCAGTCACGTGATCACCGTATGATAAACACGTGATCAGTGAACGACCAGCCACGTGATCACTGCATGCGCGGTCAGGTGGTCAGTTCCTGATCAGCCACCTGATCAGTGCGTGCACAGTCCCCTGATCAGCGCCTGTCAGTCACTGATCACTGCCTGATAAACACGTGATCAGTGCCCGAACAGCCACGTCATCAGTGCATCCGATCAGCCACGTCATCAGTGCATGCCAGTCACGTCATCAGTGCATGATAGCCACGTGATCAGTGCATGCTCAGTCACGTGATCTGGACTTGATCAGCCACGTGATCAGTGCCTGCAGAGTCACGTGATCAGGGCCTGCTGAGCTGCGTGATTCCTGCCGGCTCATCTGCATGACAATTGCCAGCTGAGCTGCGTGATTCCTGTCGGCTCATCTGCTTGACAATTGCCAGCTGAGCTGCGTGATTCCTGCCTGGTCACGTGCTTGATTATTGCCAGTTGAGCAGCATGATTCGTCACTGCTGAGCTCCATGCTTATTGCCTGCTGATTGCGTGGTTCGTGTCTGCTCAGCTCTTTGAGTATTGCCTCCTGAGGTCCCTGTTCGGTCGCCACCTGCCGGGGACCAGCCCCAACTGATCCAGGGTATTCGAAGGAGAGATGGCCTAGGCGACTATTTATATGCTAATCAGAGATGTCAAGAATAATAGTATGAGGAGAGCTCAGTAGGAAAATTCGGTGGAGAAAAGAGACTGAGTAGCTTGGTTTACGCGGAAGACCAATCAAACTTCAAGACAAGAAGTTTGCACCACTTACGTAGGCCGCAGGCGCCCTCTCGAATAGCGAAAGGTGCCTCACCCTAGACACCTTCTCGAGTGGGTCTTAGCAGCCCAGGCATAATTAGTAAGCGTGGTGGGTTCCGCGCTCCAGATGGAGACTCAGCTGGAAGTTAAAGGGAAGAATGACAAGGAACTTTATGAATTGGAGCTGTAAGTTAACTCTTTGACAGAGAGAGCGAGATGGTGGTGGGGGACAGCCCCCAGTGAAATCAGAGGTGAGAGCACAAAGCAATACAGTAGGCAGACTCCGGTTTTTTTGGGGGGGAGATGCTCGAGAATATCCGGGTGGACTCCTGAGGCTCGATCCCGCATTTGCGTATGCCGAGCCTCCTTCCTCATGACCTTTGTCCAGAGTGGAATGCCTCCCCGGCTCCCGGCACATGATCAGTGCATGCTCAGTCACGATATCAGTGCCTGCTCAGCCACGTGATCACTGACGGCACAGTCACGTGATCAGCGCCTCTCAGTCACGGATCACCGTATGATAAACACGTGATCAGTGAACGACCAGCCACGTGATCACTGCATGCGCGGTCAGGTGGTCAGTTCCTGATCAGCCACCTGATCAGTGCGTGCACAGTCCCCTGATCAGCGCCTGTCAGTCACTGATCACTGCCTGATAAACACGTGATCAGTGCCCGAACAGCCACGTCATCAGTGCATGCCAGTCACGTGATCAGTGCATCCGATCAGCCACGTCATATCATGCAGTCACGTCATCAGTGCATGATAGCCACGTGATCAGTGCATGCTCAGTCACGTGATCTGGACTTGATCAGCCACGTGATCAGTGCCTGCAGAGTCACGTGATCAGGGCCTGCTGAGCTGCGTGATTCCTGCCGGCTCATCTGCATGACAATTGCCAGCTGAGCTGCGTGATTCCTGTCGGCTCATCTGCTTGACAATTGCCAGCTGAGCTGCGTGATTCCTGCCTGGTCACGTGCTTGATTATTGCCAGTTGAGCAGCATGATTCGTCACTGCTGAGCTCCATGCTTATTGCCTGCTGATTGCGTGGTTCGTGTCTGCTCAGCTCTTTGAGTATTGCCTCCTGAGGTCCCTGTTCGGTCGCCACCTGCCGGGGACCAGCCCCAACTGATCCAGGGTATTCGAAGGAGAGATGGCCTAGGCGACTATTTATATGCTAATCAGAGATGTCAAGAATAATAGTATGAGGAGAGCTCAGTAGGAAAATTCGGTGGAGAAAAGAGACTGAGTAGCTTGGTTTACGCGGAAGACCAATCAAACTTCAAGACAAGAAGTTTGCACCACTTACGTAGGCCGCAGGCGCCCTCTCGAATAGCGAAAGGTGCCTCACCCTAGACACCTTCTCGAGTGGGTCTTAGCAGCCCAGGCATAATTAGTAAGCGTGGTGGGTTCCGCGCTCCAGATGGAGACTCAGCTGGAAGTTAAAGGGAAGAATGACAAGGAACTTTATGAATTGGAGCTGTAAGTTAACTCTTTGACAGAGAGAGCGAGATGGTGGTGGGGGACAGCCCCCAGTGAAATCAGAGGTGAGAGCACAAAGCAATACAGTAGGCAGACTCCGGTTTTTTTTGGGGGGGAGATGCTCGAGAATATCCGGGTGGACTCCTGAGGCTCGATCCCGCATTTGCGTATGCCGAGCCTCCTTCCTCATGACCTTTGTCCAGAGTGGAATGCCTCCCCGGCTCCCGGCACATGATCAGTGCATGCTCAGTCACGATATCAGTGCCTGCTCAGCCACGTGATCACTGACGGCACAGTCACGTGATCAGCGCCTCTCAGTCACGGGATCACCGTATGATAAACACGTGATCAGTGAACGACCAGCCACGTGATCACTGCATGCGCGGTCAGGTGGTCAGTTCCTGATCAGCCACCTGATCAGTGCGTGCACAGTCCCCTGATCAGCGCCTGTCAGTCACTGATCACTGCCTGATAAACACGTGATCAGTGCCCGAACAGCCACGTCATCAGTGCATGCGCAGTCACGTGATCAGTGCATGATAGCCACGTGATCAGTGCGTGCACAGTCCCATGATCAGCGCCTGTCAGTCACTGATCATTGCCTGATAAACACGTGATCAGTGCATGATGAGCCATGTGATCAGTGCCCGATCAGCCACGTCATCAGTGCATGCGCAGTCACGTCATCAGTGCATGATAGCCACGTGATCAGTGCATGCTCAGTCACGTGATCTGGACTTGATCAGCCACGTGATCAGTGCCTGCAGAGTCACGTGATCAGGGCCTGCTGAGCTGCGTGATTCCTGCCGGCTCATCTGCATGACAATTGCCAGCTGAGCTGCGTGATTCCTGTCGGCTCATCTGCTTGACAATTGCCAGCTGAGCTGCGTGATTCCTGCCTGGTCACGTGCTTGATTATTGCCAGTTGAGCAGCATGATTCGTCACTGCTGAGCTCCATGCTTATTGCCTGCTGATTGCGTGGTTCGTGTCTGCTCAGCTCTTTGAGTATTGCCTCCTGAGGTCCCTGTTCGGTCGCCACCTGCCGGGGACCAGCCCCAACTGATCCAGGGTATTCGAAGGAGAGATGGCCTAGGCGACTATTTATATGCTAATCAGAGATGTCAAGAATAATAGTATGAGGAGAGCTCAGTAGGAAAATTCGGTGGAGAAAAGAGACTGAGTAGCTTGGTTTACGCGGAAGACCAATCAAACTTCAAGACAAGAAGTTTGCACCACTTACGTAGGCCGCAGGCGCCCTCTCGAATAGCGAAAGGTGCCTCACCCTAGACACCTTCTCGAGTGGGTCTTAGCAGCCCAGGCATAATTAGTAAGCGTGGTGGGTTCCGCGCTCCAGATGGAGACTCAGCTGGAAGTTAAAGGGAAGAATGACAAGGAACTTTATGAATTGGAGCTGTAAGTTAACTCTTTGACAGAGAGAGCGAGATGGTGGTGGGGGACAGCCCCCAGTGAAATCAGAGGTGAGAGCACAAAGCAATACAGTAGGCAGACTCCGGTTTTTTTGGGGGGGAGATGCTCGAGAATATCCGGGTGGACTCCTGAGGCTCGATCCCGCATTTGCGTATGCCGAGCCTCCTTCCTCATGACCTTTGTCCAGAGTGGAATGCCTCCCCGGCTCCCGGCACATGATCAGTGCATGCTCAGTCACGATATCAGTGCCTGCTCAGCCACGTGATCACTGACGGCACAGTCACGTGATCAGCGCCTCTCAGTCACGGGATCACCGTATGATAAACACGTGATCAGTGAACGACCAGCCACGTGATCACTGCATGCGCGGTCAGGTGGTCAGTTCCTGATCAGCCACCTGATCAGTGCGTGCACAGTCCCCTGATCAGCGCCTGTCAGTCACTGATCACTGCCTGATAAACACGTGATCAGTGCCCGAACAGCCACGTCATCAGTGCATGCGCAGTCACGTGATCAGTGCATGATAGCCACGTGATCAGTGCGTGCACAGTCCCATGATCAGCGCCTGTCAGTCACTGATCATTGCCTGATAAACACGTGATCAGTGCATGATGAGCCATGTGATCAGTGCCCGATCAGCCACGTCATCAGTGCATGCGCAGTCACGTCATCAGTGCATGATAGCCACGTGATCAGTGCATGCTCAGTCACGTGATCTGGACTTGATCAGCCACGTGATCAGTGCCTGCAGAGTCACGTGATCAGGGCCTGCTGAGCTGCGTGATTCCTGCCGGCTCATCTGCATGACAATTGCCAGCTGAGCTGCGTGATTCCTGTCGGCTCATCTGCTTGACAATTGCCAGCTGAGCTGCGTGATTCCTGCCTGGTCACGTGCTTGATTATTGCCAGTTGAGCAGCATGATTCGTCACTGCTGAGCTCCATGCTTATTGCCTGCTGATTGCGTGGTTCGTGTCTGCTCAGCTCTTTGAGTATTGCCTCCTGAGGTCCCTGTTCGGTCGCCACCTGCCGGGGACCAGCCCCAACTGATCCAGGGTATTCGAAGGAGAGATGGCCTAGGCGACTATTTATATGCTAATCAGAGATGTCAAGAATAATAGTATGAGGAGAGCTCAGTAGGAAAATTCGGTGGAGAAAAGAGACTGAGTAGCTTGGTTTACGCGGAAGACCAATCAAACTTCAAGACAAGAAGTTTGCACCACTTACGTAGGCCGCAGGCGCCCTCTCGAATAGCGAAAGGTGCCTCACCCTAGACACCTTCTCGAGTGGGTCTTAGCAGCCCAGGCATAATTAGTAAGCGTGGTGGGTTCCGCGCTCCAGATGGAGACTCAGCTGGAAGTTAAAGGGAAGAATGACAAGGAACTTTATGAATTGGAGCTGTAAGTTAACTCTTTGACAGAGAGAGCGAGATGGTGGTGGGGGACAGCCCCCAGTGAAATCAGAGGTGAGAGCACAAAGCAATACAGTAGGCAGACTCCGGTTTTTTTGGGGGGGAGATGCTCGAGAATATCCGGGTGGACTCCTGAGGCTCGATCCCGCATTTGCGTATGCCGAGCCTCCTTCCTCATGACCTTTGTCCAGAGTGGAATGCCTCCCCGGCTCCCGGCACATGATCAGTGCATGCTCAGTCACGATATCAGTGCCTGCTCAGCCACGTGATCACTGACGGCACAGTCACGTGATCAGCGCCTCTCAGTCACGTGATCACCGTATGATAAACACGTGATCAGTGAACGACCAGCCACGTGATCACTGCATGCGCGGTCAGGTGGTCAGTTCCTGATCAGCCACCTGATCAGTGCGTGCACAGTCCCCTGATCAGCGCCTGTCAGTCACTGATCACTGCCTGATAAACACGTGATCAGTGCCCGAACAGCCACGTCATCAGTGCATGCGCAGTCACGTGATCAGTGCATGATAGCCACGTGATCAGTGCGTGCACAGTCCCATGATCAGCGCCTGTCAGTCACTGATCATTGCCTGATAAACACGTGATCAGTGCATGATGAGCCATGTGATCAGTGCCCGATCAGCCACGTCATCAGTGCATGCGCAGTCACGTCATCAGTGCATGATAGCCACGTGATCAGTGCATGCTCAGTCACGTGATCTGGACTTGATCAGCCACGTGATCAGTGCCTGCAGAGTCACGTGATCAGGGCCTGCTGAGCTGCGTGATTCCTGCCGGCTCATCTGCATGACAATTGCCAGCTGAGCTGCGTGATTCCTGTCGGCTCATCTGCTTGACAATTGCCAGCTGAGCTGCGTGATTCCTGCCTGGTCACGTGCTTGATTATTGCCAGTTGAGCAGCATGATTCGTCACTGCTGAGCTCCATGCTTATTGCCTGCTGATTGCGTGGTTCGTGTCTGCTCAGCTCTTTGAGTATTGCCTCCTGAGGTCCCTGTTCGGTCGCCACCTGCCGGGGACCAGCCCCAACTGATCCAGGGTATTCGAAGGAGAGATGGCCTAGGCGACTATTTATATGCTAATCAGAGATGTCAAGAATAATAGTATGAGGAGAGCTCAGTAGGAAAATTCGGTGGAGAAAAGAGACTGAGTAGCTTGGTTTACGCGGAAGACCAATCAAACTTCAAGACAAGAAGTTTGCACCACTTACGTAGGCCGCAGGCGCCCTCTCGAATAGCGAAAGGTGCCTCACCCTAGACACCTTCTCGAGTGGGTCTTAGCAGCCCAGGCATAATTAGTAAGCGTGGTGGGTTCCGCGCTCCAGATGGAGACTCAGCTGGAAGTTAAAGGGAAGAATGACAAGGAACTTTATGAATTGGAGCTGTAAGTTAACTCTTTGACAGAGAGAGCGAGATGGTGGTGGGGGACAGCCCCCAGTGAAATCACAGGTGAGAGCACAAAGCAATACAGTAGGCAGACTCCGGTTTTTTTGGGGGGGAGATGCTCGAGAATATCCGGGTGGACTCCTGAGGCTCGATCCCGCATTTGCGTATGCCGAGCCTCCTTCCTCATGACCTTTGTCCAGAGTGGAATGCCTCCCCGGCTCCCGGCACATGATCAGTGCATGCTCAGTCACGATATCAGTGCCTGCTCAGCCACGTGATCACTGACGGCACAGTCACGTGATCAGCGCCTCTGAGTCACGGGATCACAGTATGATAAACACGTGATCAGTGAACGACCAGCCACGTGATCACTGCATGCGCGGTCAGGTGGTCAGTTCCTGATCAGCCACCTGATCAGTGCGTGCACAGTCCCCTGATCAGCGCCTGTCAGTCACTGATCACTGCCTGATAAACACGTGATCAGTGCCCGAACAGCCACGTCATCAGTGCATGCGCAGTCACGTGATCAGTGCATGATAGCCACGTGATCAGTGCGTGCACAGTCCCATGATCAGCGCCTGTCAGTCACTGATCATTGCCTGATAAACACGTGATCAGTGCATGATGAGCCACGTGATCAGTGCCTGGAGAGTCACGTGATCAGGGCCTGCTGAGCTGCGTGATTCCTGTCGGCTCATCTGCTTGACAATTGCCAGCTGAGCTGCGTGATTCCTGCCTGGTCACGTGCTTG